>NW_027479376.1:0-139156 GCF_051014685.1 Ptiloglossa arizonensis
ATAACGTGTAACGTATAACGTAGAACGTGTAACGTATAACGTATAACGTGTAACATATAACGTATAACGTATAACGTATGACGTATAACGTATAACGTATAACGTGTAACGAAGAACGTATAACGAATAACGTAAAACGTATAACGTATAACGTATAACGTATAACGTATAACGTATAACGTATAACGTATAACGTATAACGTATAACGTATAACGTATAAGGTATAACGTGTAACGTATAACGTAAAACGTATGACGTATGACGTATTACATATAACGTATAACGTATAACGTATAACGTATAACGTATAACGTATAACGTATAACGTATAACGTATAACGTATAACGTATAACGTATAACGTATAACGTATAACGTATAACGTATAACGTATAACGTATAACGTATAACGTGTAACGTATAAGGTATAACGTGTAACGTATAACGTAAAACGTATGACGTATGACGTATTACATATAACGTATAACGTATAACGTATAACGTATAATGTATAACGTATAACGTATAACGTATAACGTATAACGTATAACGTATAACGTATAACGTATAACGTATAACGTATAACGTATAACGTATAACGTATAACGTATAACGTATAACGTATAACGTATAACGTATAACGTATAACGTATAACGTATAACGTATAACGTATAACGTATAACGTACAACGTATAACGTATAACGTATAACGTATAACGTATAACGTATAACGTATAACGTATAACGTATAACGTATAACGTATAACGTATAACGTGTAACGTATAACGTAGAACGTGTAACGTGTAACGTATAACGTGTAACATATAACGTATAACGTGTAACGTATGACGTATAACGTATAACGTATAACGTGTAACGAAGAACGTATAACGAATAACGTAAAACGTATAACGTATAACGTATAACGTATAACGTATAACGTATAACGTATAACGTATAACGTATAACGTATAACGTATAAGGTATAACGTGTAACGTATAACGTAAAACGTATGACGTATTACATATAACGTATAACGTATAACGTATAACGTATAACGTATAACGTATAACGTATAACGTATAACGTATAACGTATAACGTATAACGTATAACGTATAACGTATAACGTATAACGTATAACGTATAACGTATGACGTATAACGTATGACGTATGACGTATAACGTATAACGTATAACGTATAACGTATAACGTATAACGTATAACGTATAACGTATAACGTATAGCGTATAACGTACAGCGTATAACGTATAACGTATAACGTATAACGTATAACGTATAACGTATAACGTATAACGTATAACGTATAACGTATAACGTATAACGTATAACGTATAACGTATAACGTATAACGTATAACGTATAAGGTATAACGTATAACGTATAACATATAACGTATAACGTATAACGTATAACGTATAACGTATAACGTATATCCTATATTGTGTAACGTCTAACGTATAACGAATGACGTATAACGTATAACGTATAACGTATAACATATAACGTATAACGTATAACGTATAACGTATAACGTATAACGTATAACGTATAACGTATAACGTATAACGTATAACTTATAACGGATAACGTATAACGTACAACGTATAACCTATAACGTATAACCTATAACGTATATTCTATAACGTATAACGTATAACGTATAACGTATAACGTATAATGTATAACGTATAACGTATAACGTATAACGTATAACGTATAACGTATAACGTACAACGTACAACGTACAACGTGTAACGTATAACGTATAACGTATAACGTATAACGTATAACGTATAACGTATAACGTATAACGTATAACGTATAACGTATAACGTATAACGTATGACGTATAACGTATAACGTATAACGTGTAACGTATAACGTATAACGCATTTCGTATAACGTATAACGTATAACGTATAACGTATAACGTATAACGTATAACGTATAACGTATAACGTATGACGTATAACGTATAACGTATAACGTATAACGTATAACGTATAACGTATAACGTATAACGTATAACGTATAACGTATAACGTATAACGTATAACGTATAACGTATAACGTATAACGTATAACGTATAACGTATAACGTATAACGTATAACGTATAACGTATAACGTATAACGTATAACGTATAACGTATAACGTATAACATATAACGTATAACGTATAACGTGTAACGTATAACGTAGAACGTGTAACGTATAACGTATAACGTATAACGTGTAACATATAACGTATAACGTATAACGTATGACGTATAACGTATAACGTATAACGTGTAACGAAGAACGTATAACGAATAACGTAAAACGTATAACGTATAACGTATAAAGTATAACGTATAACGTATAACGTATAACGTATAACGTATAACGTATAACGTATAACGTATTACGTGTAACGTATAACCTATAACGTATTACGTATAACGTATAACGTATAACGTATAACGTATAACGTATAACGTATAACGTATAACGCATAACGTAAAACGTATAACGTATAACGTATAACGTATAACGTATAACGTATAACGTATAAAGTATAACGTAAAACGTATAGCGTATGACGTATTACATATTACGTATAACGTATAACGTATAACGTATAACGTATAACGTATAACCTATAACGTATTACGTATAACGTATAACGTATAACGTATAACGTATAACGTATAACGTATAACGTATAACGCATAACGTAAGACGTATAACGTATAACGTATAACGTATAACGTATAACGTATAACGTATAACGTATAACGCATAGCGTATAACGTAAAACGTATGACGTATTACATATTACGTATAACGTATAACGTATAACGTATAACGTATAACGTATAACGTATAACGTATAACGTATAACGTATAACGTATAACGTATAACGTATAACGTATAACGTATAACGTATAACGTATAACGTATAACGTATAACGTATAACGTATAACGTATAACGTATAACGTATAACGTATAACGTATAACGTATAACGTATAACGTATAACGTATAACGTATAACGTATAACGTATAACGTATAACGTATAACGTATAACGTATAACCTATATTGTGTAACGTCTAACGTATAACGAATGACGTATAACGTATAAGGTACAACGTATAACGTATAACGTATAACGTATAACGTATAACGTATAACGTATAACGTATAACGTATAACGTATAACGTATAACGTATAACTTATAACGTATAACGTATAACGTATAACGTATAACGTATAACCTATAACGTATATTCTATAACGTATAACGTATAACGTATAACGTATAACGTATAACGTATAACGTATAACGTATAACGTATAACGTATAACGTATAACGTATAACGTATAACGTATAACGTATAACGTATAACGTATAACGTATAACGTATAACGTATAACCTATATTGTGTAACATCTAACGTATAACGTATAACGTATAACGTATAACGTACAACGTATAACGTATAACGTATAACGTACAACGTATAACGTATAACGTATAACGTATAACGTATAACGTATAACGTATAACGTATAACGTATAACGTATAACGTATAACGTATAACGTATAACGTATAACGTAAAACGTATGACGTATTACATATTACGTATAACGTATAACGTATAACGTATAACGTATAACGTATAACGTATAACGTATAACGTATAACGTATAACGTATAACGTATAACGTATAACGTAAAACGTATAACGTATAACGTATAACGTATAACGTATAACGTATAACGTATAACGTATAACGTATAACGTATAACGTATAACGTATAACGTATAACGTATAACGTATAACGTATAACGTATAACGTATAACGTATAACGTATAACGTATAACGTATAACGTATAACGTATAACGTATAACGTATAACGTATAACGTATAACGTATAACGTATAACGTATAACGTATAACGTATAACGTATAACGTATAACGTATAACGTATAACGTATAACGTATAACGTATAACGTATAACGTATAACGTATAACGTATAACGTATAACGTATAACGTATAACGTATAACGTATAACGTATAACGTATAACGTATAACGTATAACGTATAACGTATAACGTATAACGTATAACGTATAACGTATAACGTATAACGTATAACGTATAACGTATAACGTATAACGTATAACGTATAACGTATAACGTATAACGTATAACGTATAACGTATAACGTGTAACATATAACGTATAACGTATAACGTATGACGTATAACGTATAACGTATAACGTGTAACGAAGAACGTATAACGAATAACGTAAAACGTATAACGTATAACGTATAACGTATAACGTATAACGTATAACGTATAACGTATAACTTATAACGTATAACGTATAACGTACAACGTATAACCTATAACGTATAACCTATAACGTATATTCTATAACGTATAACGTATAACGTATAACGTATAACGTATAACGTATAACGTATAACGTATAACTTATAACGTATAACGTATAACGTACAACGTATAACCTATAACGTATATTCTATAACGTATAACGTATAACGTACAACGTATAACGCATAACGTATAACGTAGAACGTATAACGTAGAACGTATAACGTATAACGTATAACCTATAACGTATTATGTATAACATATAATGTATAACGTATAACGTATAACGTATAACGTAAAACGTATAACGTATAACGTATAACGTATAACGTATAACGTATAACGTAAAACGTATAACGTATAACGTATAACGTATAACGTATAACTTATGACGTATAACGTATAACGTATAACGTATAACGTGTAACGTATAACGTATAACGTATAACCTATATTGTGTAACGTCTAACGTATAACGAATGACGTATAACGTATAACGTATAACGTATAACGTATAACGTATAACGTATAACGTATAACGTATAACGTATAACGTATAACGTATAACGTATAACGTATAACGTATAACGTATAACTTATAACGTATAACGTATAACGTATAACGTATAACCTATAACGTATATTCTATAACGTATAACGTATAACGTATAACGTATAACGTATAACGTATAACGTATAACCTATAACGTATATTCTATAACGTATAACGTATAACGTATAACGTATAACGTATAACGTATAACGCATAACGTATAACGTATAACGTATAACGTATGACGTATAACGTATAACGTATAACGTATAACGTATAACGTATAACGTATAACGTATAACGTATAACGTATAACGTATAACGTATAACGTATAACGTATAACGTAAAACGTATAACGTATAACGTATAACGTAAAACGTATAACGTATAACGTATAACGTGTAACGTATAACGTAGAACGTGTAACGTATAACGTATAACGTATAACGTATAACGTATAACGTGTAACATATAACGTATAACGTATAACGTATGACGTATAACGTATAACGTATAACGTGTAACGAAGAACGTATAACGAATAACGTAAAACGTATAACGTATAACGTATAACGTATAACGTATAACGTATAACGTATAACGTATAACGTATAACGTATAACGTATAACGTATAACGTATAAGGTATAACGTGTAACGTATAACGTAAAACGTATGACGTATGACGTATTACATATAACGTGTAACGTATGACGTATAACGTATAACGTATAACGTGTAACGAAGAACGTATAACGAATAACGTAAAACGTATAACGTATAACGTATAACGTATAACGTATAACGTATAACGTATAACGTATAACCTATAACGTATATTCTATAACGTATAACGTATAACGTATAACGTATAACGTATAACGTATAACGTATAACCTATAACGTATATTCTATAACGTATAACGTATAACGTATAACGTATAACGTATAACGTATAACGTATAACGTATAACGTATAACGTATAACGTATAACGTATAACGTATAACGTATAACCTATATTGTGTAACGTCTAACGTATAACGAATGACGTATAACGTATAACGTATAACGTATAACGTATAACGTATAACGTATAACGTATAACGTATAACGTATAACGTATAACGTATAACGTATAACGTATAACGTATAACGTATAACTTATAACGTATAACGTATAACGTATAACGTATAACCTATAACGTATATTCTATAACGTATAACGTATAACGTATAACGTATAACGTATAACGTATAACGTATAACCTATAACGTATATTCTATAACGTATAACGTATAACGTATAACGTATAACGTATGACGTATAACGTATAACGTATAACGTGTAACGAAGAACGTATAACGAATAACGTAAAACGTATAACGTATAACGTATAACGTATAACGTATAACGTATAACGTATAACGTATAACTTATAACGTATAACGTATAACGTACAACGTATAACCTATAACGTATAACCTATAACGTATATTCTATAACGTATAACGTATAACGTATAACGTATAACGTATAACGTATAACGTATAACGTATAACTTATAACGTATAACGTATAACGTACAACGTATAACCTATAACGTATATTCTATAACGTATAACGTATAACGTACAACGTATAACGCATAACGTATAACGTATAACGTATAACGTATAACGTATAACGTATAACGTATAACGTATAACGTATAACGTATAACGTATAACGTATAACGTATAACGTGTAACGTATAAGGTATAACGTGTAACGTATAACGTAAAACGTATGACGTATGACGTATTACATATAACGTATAACGTATAACGTATAACGTATAATGTATAACGTATAACGTATAACGTATAACGTATAACGTATAACGTATAACGTATAACGTATAACGTATAACGTATAACGTATAACGTATAACGTATAACGTATAACGTATAACGTATAACGTATAACGTATAACGTATAACGTATAACGTATAACGTATAACGTATAACGTATAACGTACAACGTATAACGTATAACGTATAACGTATAACGTATAACGTATAACGTATAACGTATAACGTATAACGTATAACGTATAACGTATAACGTGTAACGTATAACGTAGAACGTGTAACGTGTAACGTATAACGTGTAACATATAACGTATAACGTGTAACGTATGACGTATAACGTATAACGTATAACGTGTAACGAAGAACGTATAACGAATAACGTAAAACGTATAACGTATAACGTATAACGTATAACGTATAACGTATAACGTATAACGTATAACGTATAACGTATAACGTATAAGGTATAACGTGTAACGTATAACGTAAAACGTATGACGTATTACATATAACGTATAACGTATAACGTATAACGTATAACGTATAACGTATAACGTATAACGTATAACGTATAACGTATAACGTATAACGTATAACGTATAACGTATAACGTATAACGTATAACGTATGACGTATAACGTATGACGTATGACGTATAACGTATAACGTATAACGTATAACGTATAACGTATAACGTATAACGTATAACGTATAACGTATAGCGTATAACGTACAGCGTATAACGTATAACGTATAACGTATAACGTATAACGTATAACGTATAACGTATAACGTATAACGTATAACGTATAACGTATAACGTATAACGTATAACGTATAACGTATAACGTATAACGTATAAGGTATAACGTATAACGTATAACATATAACGTATAACGTATAACGTATAACGTATAACGTATAACGTATATCCTATATTGTGTAACGTCTAACGTATAACGAATGACGTATAACGTATAACGTATAACGTATAACATATAACGTATAACGTATAACGTATAACGTATAACGTATAACGTATAACGTATAACGTATAACGTATAACGTATAACTTATAACGGATAACGTATAACGTACAACGTATAACCTATAACGTATAACCTATAACGTATATTCTATAACGTATAACGTATAACGTATAACGTATAACGTATAATGTATAACGTATAACGTATAACGTATAACGTATAACGTATAACGTATAACGTACAACGTACAACGTACAACGTGTAACGTATAACGTATAACGTATAACGTATAACGTATAACGTATAACGTATAACGTATAACGTATAACGTATAACGTATAACGTATAACGTATGACGTATAACGTATAACGTATAACGTGTAACGTATAACGTATAACGCATTTCGTATAACGTATAACGTATAACGTATAACGTATAACGTATAACGTATAACGTATAACGTATAACGTATGACGTATAACGTATAACGTATAACGTATAACGTATAACGTATAACGTATAACGTATAACGTATAACGTATAACGTATAACGTATAACGTATAACGTATAACGTATAACGTATAACGTATAACGTATAACGTATAACGTATAACGTATAACGTATAACGTATAACGTATAACGTATAACATATAACGTATAACGTATAACGTGTAACGTATAACGTAGAACGTGTAACGTATAACGTATAACGTATAACGTGTAACATATAACGTATAACGTATAACGTATGACGTATAACGTATAACGTATAACGTGTAACGAAGAACGTATAACGAATAACGTAAAACGTATAACGTATAACGTATAAAGTATAACGTATAACGTATAACGTATAACGTATAACGTATAACGTATAACGTATAACGTATTACGTGTAACGTATAACCTATAACGTATTACGTATAACGTATAACGTATAACGTATAACGTATAACGTATAACGTATAACGTATAACGCATAACGTAAAACGTATAACGTATAACGTATAACGTATAACGTATAACGTATAACGTATAAAGTATAACGTAAAACGTATAGCGTATGACGTATTACATATTACGTATAACGTATAACGTATAACGTATAACGTATAACGTATAACCTATAACGTATTACGTATAACGTATAACGTATAACGTATAACGTATAACGTATAACGTATAACGTATAACGCATAACGTAAGACGTATAACGTATAACGTATAACGTATAACGTATAACGTATAACGTATAACGTATAACGCATAGCGTATAACGTAAAACGTATGACGTATTACATATTACGTATAACGTATAACGTATAACGTATAACGTATAACGTATAACGTATAACGTATAACGTATAACGTATAACGTATAACGTATAACGTATAACGTATAACGTATAACGTATAACGTATAACGTATAACGTATAACGTATAACGTATAACGTATAACGTATAACGTATAACGTATAACGTATAACGTATAACGTATAACGTATAACGTATAACGTATAACGTATAACGTATAACGTATAACGTATAACGTATAACGTATAACCTATATTGTGTAACGTCTAACGTATAACGAATGACGTATAACGTATAAGGTACAACGTATAACGTATAACGTATAACGTATAACGTATAACGTATAACGTATAACGTATAACGTATAACGTATAACGTATAACGTATAACTTATAACGTATAACGTATAACGTATAACGTATAACGTATAACCTATAACGTATATTCTATAACGTATAACGTATAACGTATAACGTATAACGTATAACGTATAACGTATAACGTATAACGTATAACGTATAACGTATAACGTATAACGTATAACGTATAACGTATAACGTATAACGTATAACGTATAACGTATAACGTATAACCTATATTGTGTAACATCTAACGTATAACGTATAACGTATAACGTATAACGTACAACGTATAACGTATAACGTATAACGTACAACGTATAACGTATAACGTATAACGTATAACGTATAACGTATAACGTATAACGTATAACGTATAACGTATAACGTATAACGTATAACGTATAACGTATAACGTAAAACGTATGACGTATTACATATTACGTATAACGTATAACGTATAACGTATAACGTATAACGTATAACGTATAACGTATAACGTATAACGTATAACGTATAACGTATAACGTATAACGTAAAACGTATAACGTATAACGTATAACGTATAACGTATAACGTATAACGTATAACGTATAACGTATAACGTATAACGTATAACGTATAACGTATAACGTATAACGTATAACGTATAACGTATAACGTATAACGTATAACGTATAACGTATAACGTATAACGTATAACGTATAACGTATAACGTATAACGTATAACGTATAACGTATAACGTATAACGTATAACGTATAACGTATAACGTATAACGTATAACGTATAACGTATAACGTATAACGTATAACGTATAACGTATAACGTATAACGTATAACGTATAACGTATAACGTATAACGTATAACGTATAACGTATAACGTATAACGTATAACGTATAACGTATAACGTATAACGTATAACGTATAACGTATAACGTATAACGTATAACGTATAACGTATAACGTATAACGTATAACGTATAACGTATAACGTATAACGTATAACGTATAACGTATAACGTATAACGTATAACGTGTAACATATAACGTATAACGTATAACGTATGACGTATAACGTATAACGTATAACGTGTAACGAAGAACGTATAACGAATAACGTAAAACGTATAACGTATAACGTATAACGTATAACGTATAACGTATAACGTATAACGTATAACTTATAACGTATAACGTATAACGTACAACGTATAACCTATAACGTATAACCTATAACGTATATTCTATAACGTATAACGTATAACGTATAACGTATAACGTATAACGTATAACGTATAACGTATAACTTATAACGTATAACGTATAACGTACAACGTATAACCTATAACGTATATTCTATAACGTATAACGTATAACGTACAACGTATAACGCATAACGTATAACGTAGAACGTATAACGTAGAACGTATAACGTATAACGTATAACCTATAACGTATTATGTATAACATATAATGTATAACGTATAACGTATAACGTATAACGTAAAACGTATAACGTATAACGTATAACGTATAACGTATAACGTATAACGTAAAACGTATAACGTATAACGTATAACGTATAACGTATAACTTATGACGTATAACGTATAACGTATAACGTATAACGTGTAACGTATAACGTATAACGTATAACCTATATTGTGTAACGTCTAACGTATAACGAATGACGTATAACGTATAACGTATAACGTATAACGTATAACGTATAACGTATAACGTATAACGTATAACGTATAACGTATAACGTATAACGTATAACGTATAACGTATAACGTATAACTTATAACGTATAACGTATAACGTATAACGTATAACCTATAACGTATATTCTATAACGTATAACGTATAACGTATAACGTATAACGTATAACGTATAACGTATAACCTATAACGTATATTCTATAACGTATAACGTATAACGTATAACGTATAACGTATAACGTATAACGCATAACGTATAACGTATAACGTATAACGTATGACGTATAACGTATAACGTATAACGTATAACGTATAACGTATAACGTATAACGTATAACGTATAACGTATAACGTATAACGTATAACGTATAACGTATAACGTAAAACGTATAACGTATAACGTATAACGTAAAACGTATAACGTATAACGTATAACGTGTAACGTATAACGTAGAACGTGTAACGTATAACGTATAACGTATAACGTATAACGTATAACGTGTAACATATAACGTATAACGTATAACGTATGACGTATAACGTATAACGTATAACGTGTAACGAAGAACGTATAACGAATAACGTAAAACGTATAACGTATAACGTATAACGTATAACGTATAACGTATAACGTATAACGTATAACGTATAACGTATAACGTATAACGTATAACGTATAAGGTATAACGTGTAACGTATAACGTAAAACGTATGACGTATGACGTATTACATATAACGTGTAACGTATGACGTATAACGTATAACGTATAACGTGTAACGAAGAACGTATAACGAATAACGTAAAACGTATAACGTATAACGTATAACGTATAACGTATAACGTATAACGTATAACGTATAACCTATAACGTATATTCTATAACGTATAACGTATAACGTATAACGTATAACGTATAACGTATAACGTATAACCTATAACGTATATTCTATAACGTATAACGTATAACGTATAACGTATAACGTATAACGTATAACGTATAACGTATAACGTATAACGTATAACGTATAACGTATAACGTATAACGTATAACCTATATTGTGTAACGTCTAACGTATAACGAATGACGTATAACGTATAACGTATAACGTATAACGTATAACGTATAACGTATAACGTATAACGTATAACGTATAACGTATAACGTATAACGTATAACGTATAACGTATAACGTATAACTTATAACGTATAACGTATAACGTATAACGTATAACCTATAACGTATATTCTATAACGTATAACGTATAACGTATAACGTATAACGTATAACGTATAACGTATAACCTATAACGTATATTCTATAACGTATAACGTATAACGTATAACGTATAACGTATGACGTATAACGTATAACGTATAACGTGTAACGAAGAACGTATAACGAATAACGTAAAACGTATAACGTATAACGTATAACGTATAACGTATAACGTATAACGTATAACGTATAACTTATAACGTATAACGTATAACGTACAACGTATAACCTATAACGTATAACCTATAACGTATATTCTATAACGTATAACGTATAACGTATAACGTATAACGTATAACGTATAACGTATAACGTATAACTTATAACGTATAACGTATAACGTACAACGTATAACCTATAACGTATATTCTATAACGTATAACGTATAACGTACAACGTATAACGCATAACGTATAACGTAGAACGTATAACGTAGAACGTATAACGTATAACGTATAACCTATAACGTATTATGTATAACATATAATGTATAACGTATAACGTATAACGTATAACGTAAAACGTATAACGTATAACGTATAACGTATAACGTATAACGTATAACGTAAAACGTATAACGTATAACGTATAACGTATAACGTATAACTTATGACGTATAACGTATAACGTATAACGTATAACGTGTAACGTATAACGTATAACGTATAACCTATATTGTGTAACGTCTAACGTATAACGAATGACGTATAACGTATAACGTATAACGTATAACGTATAACGTATAACGTATAACGTATAACGTATAACGTATAACGTATAACGTATAACGTATAACGTATAACGTATAACGTATAACTTATAACGTATAACGTATAACGTATAACGTATAACCTATAACGTATATTCTATAACGTATAACGTATAACGTATAACGTATAACGTATAACGTATAACGTATAACCTATAACGTATATTCTATAACGTATAACGTATAACGTATAACGTATAACGTATAACGTATAACGCATAACGTATAACGTATAACGTATAACGTATGACGTATAACGTATAACGTATAACGTATAACGTATAACGTATAACGTATAACGTATAACGTATAACGTATAACGTATAACGTATAACGTATAACGTATAACGTAAAACGTATAACGTATAACGTATAACGTAAAACGTATAACGTATAACGTATAACGTGTAACGTATAACGTAGAACGTGTAACGTATAACGTATAACGTATAACGTATAACGTATAACGTGTAACATATAACGTATAACGTATAACGTATGACGTATAACGTATAACGTATAACGTGTAACGAAGAACGTATAACGAATAACGTAAAACGTATAACGTATAACGTATAACGTATAACGTATAACGTATAACGTATAACGTATAACGTATAACGTATAACGTATAACGTATAACGTATAAGGTATAACGTGTAACGTATAACGTAAAACGTATGACGTATGACGTATTACATATAACGTGTAACGTATGACGTATAACGTATAACGTATAACGTGTAACGAAGAACGTATAACGAATAACGTAAAACGTATAACGTATAACGTATAACGTATAACGTATAACGTATAACGTATAACGTATAACCTATAACGTATATTCTATAACGTATAACGTATAACGTATAACGTATAACGTATAACGTATAACGTATAACCTATAACGTATATTCTATAACGTATAACGTATAACGTATAACGTATAACGTATAACGTATAACGTATAACGTATAACGTATAACGTATAACGTATAACGTATAACGTATAACGTATAACCTATATTGTGTAACGTCTAACGTATAACGAATGACGTATAACGTATAACGTATAACGTATAACGTATAACGTATAACGTATAACGTATAACGTATAACGTATAACGTATAACGTATAACGTATAACGTATAACGTATAACGTATAACTTATAACGTATAACGTATAACGTATAACGTATAACCTATAACGTATATTCTATAACGTATAACGTATAACGTATAACGTATAACGTATAACGTATAACGTATAACCTATAACGTATATTCTATAACGTATAACGTATAACGTATAACGTATAACGTATAACGTATAACGCATAACGTGTAACGAAGAACGTATAACGAATAACGTAAAACGTATAACGTATAACGTATAACGTATAACGTATAACGTATAACGTATAACGTATAACGTATAACGTATAACGTATAACGTATAACGTATAACGTATAACGTATAACGTATAACGTATAACGTATAACGTATAACGTATAACGTATAACGTATAACGTATAACGTATAACGTATAACGTATAACGTATAACGTATAACGTATATCCTATATTGTGTAACGTCTAACGTATAACGAGTGACGTATAACGTATAACGTATAACGTATAACATATAACGTATAACGTATAACGTATAACGTATAACGTATAACGTATAACGTATAACGTATAACGTATAACTTATAACGTATAACGTATAACGTACAACGTATAACTTATAACGTATAACCTATAACGTATATTCTATAACGTATAACGTATAACGTATAACATATAACGTATAACGTATAACGTGTAACGTATAACGTAGAACGTGTAACGTATAACGTATAACGTATAACGTGTAACATATAACGTATAACGTATAACGTATGACGTATAACGTATAACGTATAACGTATAACGTATAACGTATAACGTATAACGTATAACGTATAACGTATAACGTATAACGTATAACGTATGACGTATAACGTATAACGTATAACGTATAACGTATAACGTATAACGTATAACGTATAACGTATAACGTATAACGTATAACGTATAACGTATAACGTAAAACGTATAACGTATAACGTATAACGTATAACGTATAACGTATAACGTAAAACGTATAACTTATAACGTATAACGTATAACGTACAACGTATAGCCTATAACGTATATTCTATAACGTATAACGTATAACGTATAACGTATAACGTATAACGTATAACGTATAACGTATAACGTAGAACGTATAACGTAGAACGTATAACGTATAACGTATAACCTATAACGTATAATGTATAACATATAATGTATAACGTATAACGTATAACGTATAACGTATAACGTATAACGTAAAACGTATAACGTATAACGTATAACGTATAACGTATAACGTATAACGTAAAACGTATAACGTATAACGTATAACGTATAACGTATAACTTATGACGTATAACGTATAACGTATAACGTATAACGTGTAACGTATAACGTATAACGTATAACGTATAACGTATAACGTATAACGTATAACCTATATTGTGTAACGTCTAACGTATAACGAATGACGTATAACGTATAACGTATAACGTATAACGTATAACGTATAACGTATAACGTATAACGTATAACGTATAACGTATAACGTATAACGTATAACGTATAACGTATAACGTATAACATATAACTTATAACGTATAACGTATAACGTATAACGTATAACCTATAACGTATATTCTATAACGTATAACGTATAACGTATAACGTATAACGTATAACGTATAACGTATAACGTATAACGTATAACCTATAACGTATATTCTATAACGTATAACGTATAACGTATAACGTATAACGTATAACGTATAACGCATAACGTATAACGTATAACGTATAACGTATGACGTATAACGTATAACGTATAACGTATAACGTATAACGTATAACGTATAACGTATAGCGTATAACGTATAACGTATAATGTATAACGTATAACGTATAACGTATAACGTACAACGTATAACGTATAACGTATAACGTGTAACGTATAACGTAGAACGTGTAACGTATAACGTATAACGTGTAACATATAACGTATAACGTATAACGTATGACGTATAACGTATAACTTATAACGTATAACGTATAACGTACAACGTATAACCTATAACGTATAACGTATAACGTATAACGTATAACGTATAACGTATAACGTATAACGTATAATGTATAACGTATAACGTATAACGTATAACGTACAACATATAACGTATAACGTATAACGTGTACGTATAACGTAGAACGTGTAACGTATAACGTATAACGTGTAACATATAACGTATAACGTATAACGTATGACGTATAACGTATAACGTATAACGTGTAACGAAGAACGTATATCGAAAAACGTAAAACGTATAACGTATAACGTATAACGTATAACGTATAACGTATAACGTATAACGTATAACTTATAACGTATAAGGTATAACGTGTAACGTATAACGTAAAACGTATAACGTATTACATATAACGTATAACGTATAACGTATAACGTATAACGTACAACGTATAACGTATAACGTATAACGTATAACGTATAACGTATAACGTATAACGTATAACGTATAACGTATAACGTATAACGTATAACGTATAACGTATAACGTATAACGTATAACGTATAACGTATAACGTATAACGTATAACGTATAACGTATAACGTATAACGTATAACGTATAACGTATAACGTATAACGTATAACGTATAACGTATAACGTATAACGTATAACGTATAACGTATAACGTATAACGTATAACGTATAACGTATAACGTATAACGTATAACGTATAACGTATAACGTATAACGTATAACGTATAACGTATAACGTATAACGTATAACGTGTAACGTATAACGTAGAACGTGTAACGTGTAACGTATAACGTGTAACATATAACGTATAACGTATAACGTATGACGTATAACGTATAACGTATAACGTGTAACGAAGAACGTATAACGAATAACGTATAACGTAAAACGTATGACGTATTACATATAACGTATAACGTATAACGTATAACGTATAACGTATAACGTATAACGTATAACGTATAACGTATAACGTATAACGTATAACGTATAACGTATAACGTATAACGTATGACGTATAACGTATAACGTATAACGTATAACGTATAACGTATAGCGTATAACGTACAGCGTATAACGTATAACGTATAACGTATAACGTATAACGTATAACGTATAACGTATAACGTATAACGTATAACGTATAACGTATAACGTATAACGTATAACGTATAACGTATAACGTATAACGTATAACGTATAACGTATAACGTATAACGTATAACGTATAACGTATAACGTATAACGTATATCCTATATTGTGTAACGTCTAACGTATAACGAGTGACGTATAACGTATATCCTATATTGTGTAACGTCTAACGTATAACGAGTGACGTATAACGTATAACGTATAACGTATAACATATAACGTATAACGTATAACGTATAACGTATAACGTATAACGTATAACGTATAACGTATAACGTATAACGTATAACTTATAACGTATAACGTATAACGTACAACGTATAACCTATAACGTATAACCTATAACGTATATTCTATAACGTATAACGTATAACGTATAACGTATAACGTATAACGTGTAACATATAACGTATAACGTATAACGTATGACGTATAACGTATAACGTATAACGTATAACGTATAACTTATAACGTATAACGTATAACGTACAACGTATAACCTATAACGTATATTCTATAACGTATAACGTATAACGTATAACGTATAACGTATAACGTATAACGTATAACGTATAACGTAGAACGTATAACGTATAACGTATAACCTATAACGTATTATGTATAACATATAATGTATAACGTATAACGTATAACGTATAACGTAAAACGTATAACGTATAACGTATAACGTATAACGTATAACGTATAACGTAAAACGTATAACGTATAACGTATAACGTATAACGTATAACTTATGACGTATAACGTATAACGTATAACGTATAACGTGTAACGTATAACGTATAACGTATAACGTATAACGTATAACGTATAACCTATATTGTGTAACGTCTAACGTATAACGAATGACGTATAACGTATAACGTATAACGTATAACGTATAACGTATAACGTATAACGTATAACGTATAACGTATAACGTATAACGTATAACGTATAACGTATAACGTATAACGTATAACGTATAACGTATAACTTATAACGTATAACGTATAACGTATAACGTATAACCTATAACGTATATACTATAACGTATAACGTATAACGTATAACGTATAACGTATAACGTATAACGTATAACGTATAACGTATAACCTATAACGTATATTCTATAACGTATAACGTATAACGTATAACGTATAACGTATAACGTATAACGCATAACGTATAACGTATAACGTATAACGTATGACGTATAACGTATAACGTATAACGTATAACGTATAACGTATAACGTATAACGTATAACGTATAACGTATAACGTATAACGTATAACGTATAACGTATAACGTAAAACGTATAACGTATAACGTATAACGTATAACGTATAACGTATAACGTATAACGTGTAACGTATAACGTAGAACGTGTAACGTATAACGTATAACGTGTAACATATAACGTATAACGTGTAACATATAACGTATAACGTATAACGTATAGCGTATAACGTATAACGTATAATGTATAACGTATGACGTATAACGTATAACGTACAACATATAACGTATAACGTATAACGTATGACGTATAACGTATAACGTATAACGTGTAACGAAGAACGTATAACGAATAACGTAAAACGTATAACGTATAACGTATAACGTATAACGTATAACGTATAACGTATAACGTATAACGTATAACGTATAACGTACAACGTATAACGTATAACGTATAACGTATAACGTATAACGTATAACGTATAACGTATAACGTATAACGTATAACGTATAACGTATAACGTATAACGTATAACGTATAACGTATAACGTATAACGTATAACGTATAACGTATAACGTATAACGTATAACGTATAACGTATAACGTATAACGTATAACGTATAACGTATAACGTATAACGTATAACGTATAACGTATAACGTATAACGTGTAACGTATAACGTAGAACGTGTAACGTGTAACGTATAACGTGTAACATATAACGTATAACGTATAACGTATGACGTATAACGTATAACGTATAACGTGTAACGAAGAACGTATAACGAATAACGTAAAACGTATAACGTATAACGTATAACGTATAACGTATAACGTATAACGTATAACGTATAACGTATAACGTATAACGTATAAGGTATAACGTGTAACGTATAACGTAAAACGTATGACGTATTACATATAACGTATAACGTATAACGTATAACGTATAACGTATAACGTATAACGTATAACGTATAACGTATAACGTATAACGTATAACGTATAACGTATAACGTATAACGTATGACGTATAACGTATAACGTATAACGTATAACGTATAACGTATAACGTATAACGTATAACGTATAACGTATAACGTATAACGTATAACGTATAACATATAACGTATAACGTATAACGTGTAACGTATAACGTAGAACGTGTAACGTATAACGTATAACGTATAACGTGTAACATATAACGTATAACGTATAACGTATGACGTATAACGTATAACGTATAACGTGTAACGAAGAACGTATAACGAATAACGTAAAACGTATAACGTATAACGTATAACGTATAACGTATAACGTATAACATATAACGTATAACGTATAACGTGTAACGTATAACGTAGAACGTGTAACGTATAACGTATAACGTATAACGTGTAACATATAACGTATAACGTATAACGTATGACGTATAACGTATAACGTATAACGTATAACGTATAACGTATAACGTATAACGTATAACGTATAACGTATAACGTATAACGTATAACGTATGACGTATAACGTATAACGTATAACGTATAACGTATAACGTATAACGTATAACGTATAACGTATAACGTATAACGTATAACGTATAACGTATAACGTAAAACGTATAACGTATAACGTATAACGTATAACGTATAACGTATAACGTATAACGTATAACGTATAACTTATAACGTATAACGTATAACGTACAACGTATAACCTATAACGTATATTCTATAACGTATAACGTATAACGTATAACGTATAACGTATAACGTATAACGTATAACGTATAACGTATAACGTAGAACGTATAACGTAGAACGTATAACGTATAACGTATAACCTATAACGTATTATGTATAACATATAATGTATAACGTATAACGTATAACGTATAACGTAAAACGTATAACGTATAACGTATAACGTATAACGTATAACGTATAACGTAAAACGTATAACGTATAACGTATAACGTATAACGTATAACTTATGACGTATAACGTATAACGTATAACGTATAACGTGTAACGTATAACGTATAACGTATAACGTATAACGTATAACGTATAACCTATATTGTGTAACGTCTAACGTATAACGAATGACGTATAACGTATAACGTATAACGTATAACGTATAACGTATAACGTATAACGTATAACGTATAACGTATAACGTATAACGTATAACGTATAATGTATAACGTATAACGTATAACGTATAACTTATAACGTATAACGTATAACGTATAACGTATAACCTATAACGTATATTCTATAACGTATAACGTATAACGTATAACGTATAACGTATAACGTATAACGTATAACGTATAACGTATAACGTATAACCTATAACGTATATTCTATAACGTATAACGTATAACGTATAACGTATAACGTATAACGTATAACGCATAACGTATAACGTATAACGTATAACGTATGACGTATAACGTATAACGTATAACGTATAACGTATAACGTATAACGTATAACGTATAACGTATAACGTATAACGTATAACGTATAACGTATAACGTATAACGTAAAACGTATAACGTATAACGTATAACGTATAACGTATAACGTATAACGTATAACGTGTAACGTATAACGTAGAACGTGTAACGTATAACGTATAACGTGTAACATATAACGTATAACGTGTAACATATAACGTATAACGTATAACGTATAGCGTATAACGTATAACGTATAATGTATAACGTATGACGTATAACGTATAACGTACAACATATAACGTATAACGTATAACGTATGACGTATAACGTATAACGTATAACGTGTAACGAAGAACGTATAACGAATAACGTAAAACGTATAACGTATAACGTATAACGTATAACGTATAACGTATAACGTATAACGTATAACGTATAACGTATAAGGTATAACGTGTAACGTATAACGTAAAACGTATGACGTATTACATATAACGTATAACGTATAACGTATAACGTATAACGTATAACGTATAACGTATAACGTATAACGTATAACGTATAACGTATGACGTATAACGTATAACGTATAACGTATAACGTATAACGTATAACGTATAACGTATAACGTATAACGTATAACGTATAACGTATAACGTATAACGTATAACGTATAACGTATAACGTATAACGTATAACGTATAACGTATAACGTATAACGTATAACGTATAACGTATAACGTATAACGTATAACGTATAATGTATAACGTATAACGTATAACGTATAACGTATAACGTATAACGTATAACGTATAACGTATAACGTATAACGTATAACGTATAACGTATAACGTATAACGTATAACGTATAACGTATAACGTATAACGTATAACGTATAACGTATAACGTATAACGTATAACGTATAACGTATAACGTATAACGTGTAACGTATAACGTAGAACGTGTAACGTGTAACGTATAACGTGTAACATATAACGTATAACGTATAACGTATGACGTATAACGTATAACGTATAACGTGTAACGAAGAACGTATAACGAATAACGTAAAACGTATAACGTATAACGTATAACGTATAACGTATAACGTATAACGTATAACGTATAACGTATAACGTATAAGGTATAACGTGTAACGTATAACGTAAAACGTATGACGTATTACATATAACGTATAACGTATAACGAATAACGTAAAACGTATAACGTATAACGTATAACGTATAACGTATAACGTATAACGTATAACGTATAACGTATAACGTATAAGGTATAACGTGTAACGTATAACGTAAAACGTATGACGTATTACATATAACGTATAACGTATAACGTATAACGTATAACGTATAACGTATAACGTATAACGTATAACGTATAACGTATAACGTATAACGTATAACGTATAACGTATAACGTATAACGTATAACGTATAACGTATAACGTATAACGTATGACGTATAACGTATAACGTATAACGTATAACGTATAACGTATAACGTATAACGTATAACGTATAAGGTATAACGTATAACGTATAATGTATAGCGTATAACGTACAGCGTATAACGTATAACGTATAACGTATAACGTATAACGTATAACGTATAACGTATAACGTATAACGTATAACGTATAACGTATAACGTATAACGTATAACGTATAACGTATAACGTATAACGTATAACGTATAACGTATAACGTATAACGTATAACGTATATCCTATATTGTGTAACGTCTAACGTATAACGAATGACGTATAACGTATAACGTATAACGTATAACATATAACGTATAACGTATAACGTATAACGTATAACGTATAACGTATAACGTATAACGTATAACGTATAACGTATAACTTATAACGTATAACGTATAACGTACAACGTATAACCTATAACGTATAACCTATAACGTATATTCTATAACGTATAACGTATAACGTATAATGTATAACGTATAACGTATAACGTATAACGTATAACGTATAACGTATAACGTATAACGTACAACGTACAACGTACAACGTGTAACGTATAACGTATAACGTATAACGTATAACGTATAACGTATAACGTATAACGTATAACGTATAACGTATAACGTATAACGTATGACGTATAACGTATGACGTATAACGTATAACGTATAACGTATAACGTATAACGTATAACGTATAACGTATAACGTATGACGTATAACGTATAACGTATAACGTATAACGTATAACGTATGACGTATAACGTATAACGTATAACGTATAACGTATAACGTATAACGTATAACGTATAACGTATAACGTATAACGTATAACGTATAACGTATAACGTATAACGTATAACGTATAACGTATAACGTATAACGTATAACGTATAACGTATAACGTATAACGTATAACGTATAACGTATAACGTATAACGTATAACGTATAACGTATAACGTATAACGTATAACGTGTAACGTATAACGTAGAACGTGTAACGTATAACGTATAACGTATAACGTGTAACGTATAACGTATAACGTATAACGTATAACGTATAACGTATAACGTATAACGTATAACTTATAACGTATAACGTATAACGTACAACGTATAACCTATAACGTATAACGTATAACGTATAACGTATAACGTATAACGTGTAACGTATAATGTATAACGTATAACGTATAACGTATAACGTACAACATATAACGTATCACGTATAACGTATAACGTATAACGTATAACGTACAACGTATAACGTACAACGTATAACGTATAACGTATAACGTATAACGTATAAAGTAGAACGTATAACGTATAACGTATAACGTATAACGTATAACGTATAACGTATAACGTATAACGTATGACGTATAACGTATGACGTATAACGTATAACGTATAACGTATAACGTATAACGTATAACGTATAACGTATAACGTATAACGTATAACGTATAATGTATAACGTATAACGTATAACGTATAACGTATAACGTATAACGTATAACGTATAACGTATAACGTATAACGTATAACGTATAACGTAGAACGTAGAACGTATAACGTATAACGTATAACGTATAACGTGTAACGTATAACGTATAACGTATAACGTAGAACGTATATCGTATAACGTATGACGTATCACGAATAAGGCATGACCTATAACGTATAACGTATAACGTATAACGTAGAACGTATAACGTATAACGTATGACGTATCACGAATAAGGTATGACCTATAACGTATAACGTATAACGTATAACGTATGACGCATAACGTATAACGTATGACGTATAACGTATAACGTATAACTTATAACGTCTAACGTATATCGTATAACGTATGACGTATAACGTATAACGTATAACGTATAACGTATAACGTATAACGTATAACGTATAACGCATAACGTATAACGTATAACGTATAACGTATAACGTATAACGTATAACGTATAACGTATAACGTATAACGTATAACGTATAACGTATAGGGTATAACGTATAACGTATACCGTATAACGTATAACGTATAACGTATAACGTATAACGTATAACGTGTAACGTATAACGTAAAACGTATAACGTATGACGTATTACATATTACGTATAACGTATAACGTATAACGTACAAAGTATAACGTATAACGTATAACGTATAACGTATAACGTATAACGTATAACGTATAACGTATAACGTAAAACGTATGACGTATAACGTATAACGAGTAACGTATAACGTAGAACGTGTAACGTATAACGTATAACGTGTAACATATAACGTATAATGTATAACGTATGACGTATAACGTATAACGTATAACGTGTAACGAAGAACGTATAACGAATAACGTAAGACGTATAACGTATAACGTATAACGTATAACGTATAACGTATAACGTATAACGTATAACGTATAACGTATAACGTATAACGTATAACGTATAACGTATAACGTATAACGTATAACGTATAACGTATAACGTATAACGTATAACGTATAACGTATAACGTATAACGTATAACGTATAACGTATAACGTATAACGTATAACGTATAACGTATAACGTATTATATAACGTATAACGTAGAACGTATAACGTATAACGTATAACGTATAACGTATAACGTATAACGTATAAAGTATAACGTATAACGTATAACGTATAACGTATAACGTATAACGTATAACGTATAACGTATAACGTATAACGTATAACGTATAACTTATAACGTATAACGTATAACGTACAACGTATAACCTATAACGTATATTCTATGACGTATAACGTATAACGTATAACGTATAACGTATAACGTATAACGTATAACGTACAACGTATAACGTATAACGTATAACGTATAACGTATAACGTATAACGTATAACGTATAACGTATAACGTATAACGTATAACGTATAAGGTATAACGTATGACGTATGACGTATAACGTATAACGTATAACGTATAACGTATAACGTATAACGTATAACGTATAACGTATAACGTATAACGTATAACGTATAACGTATAACTTATAACGTATAACGTATAACGTACAACGTATAACCTATAACGTATATTCTATAACGTATAACGTATAACGTATAACGTATAACGTATAACGTATAACGTATAACGTACAACGTATAACGTAGAACGTATAACGTATAAAGTATAACCTATAACGTATTATGTATAACGTATAATGTATAACGTATAACGTATAACGTATAACGTAAAACGTATAACGTATAACGTATAACGTATAACGTATAACGTATAACGTAAAACGTATAACGTATAACGTATAACGTATAACGTATAACTTATGACGTATAACGTATAACGTATAACGTATAACGTATAACGTATAACGTATAACGTATAACGTATAACGTATAACGTATAACTTATAACGTATAACGTATAACGTATAACGTATAACGTATAACGTATAACGTATAACGTATAACGTAAAACGTATAACGTATAACGTATAACGTATAACGTATAACGTATAACGTATAACGTATATCGTGTAACGTATAACGTAGAACGTGTAACGTATAACGTATAACGTGTAACATATAACGTATAACGTGTAACATATAACGTATAACGTATAACGTATAGCGTATAACGTATAACGTATAACGTATAACTTATAACGTATAACGTATAACGTACAACGTATAACCTATAACGTGTATTCTATAACGTATAACGTATAACGTATAACGTATGACGTATAACGTATAACGTATAACGTATAACGTATAACGTATAACGTATAACGTATAACGTATAACGTATAACGTATGACGTATAACGTATAACGTATAACGTATAACGTATAACGTATAACGTATAACGTATAACGTATAACGTATAACGTATAACGTAGAACGTAGAACGTAGAACGTATAACGTATAACGTATAACGTGTAACGTATAACGTATAACGTATAACGTAGAACGTATAACGTATAACGTATGACGTATCACGAATAAGGCATGACCTGTAACGTATAACGTATAACGTATAACGTATAACGTATAACGTATGACGCATAACGTATAACGTATGACGTATAACGTATAACGTATAAGTTATAACGTCTAACGTATATCGTATAACGTATGACGTATAACGTATAACGTATAACGTATAACGTATAACGTATAACGTATAACGTATAACGTATAACGCATAACGTATAACGTATAACGTATAACGTATAACGTATAACGTATAACGTATAACGTATAACGTATAACGTATAACGTATAACGTATAGGGTATAACGTATAACGTATACCGTATAACGTATAACGTATAACGTATAACGTATAACGGATAACGTATAACGTATAACGTAAAGCGTATAACGTATGACGTATTACATATTACGTATAACGTATAACGTATAACGTACAAAGTATAACGTATAACGTATAACGTATAACGTATAACGTATAACGTATAACGTATAACGTATAACGTAAAACGTATGACGTATAACGTATAACGTGTAACGTATAACGTCGAACGTGTAACGTATAACGTATAACGTGTAACATATAACGTATAACGTATAGCGTATGACGTATAACGTATAACGTATAACGTGTAACGAAGAACGTATAACGAATAACGTAAAACGTATAACGTATTACGTATAACGTATAACGTATAACGTATAACGTATAACGTATAACGTATAACGTATAACGTATAACGTATAACGTATGACGTATTACATATTACGTATAACGTATAACGTATAACGTATAACGTATAACGTATAACGTATAACGTATAACGTATAACGTATAACGTATAACGTATAAAGTATAACGTATAACGTATAACGTATAACGTATAACGTATAACGTATAACGTATAACGTATAACGTATAACGTATAACGTATAACGTATAACGTATAACGTATAACGTATAACGTATAACGTATAACGTATAACGTATAACGTATAACGTATAACGTATTACGTATAACGTATAACCTATAACGTATTACGTATAACGTATAACGTATAACGTATAACGTATAACGTATAACGTATAACGTATAACGCATTACGTAAAACGTATAACGTATAACGTATAACGTATAACGTATAACGTATAACGTATAACGTATAACGTATAACGTAAAACGTATAACGTATGACGTATTACATATTACGTATAACGTATAACGTATAACGTATAACGTATAACGTATAACGTATAACGTATCACGTATAAGGTATGACCTATAACGTATATCGTATAACGTATAACGTATAACCTATAACGTATAACGTATAACGTATAACGTATAACGTATAACGTATAACGTATAACGTATAACGTATAACGTGTAACGTATAACGTATAACGTATAACGTATAACGTATAAAGTATGACGTATAACGTATAACGTATAACGCATAGCGTATAACGTAAAACGTATGACGTATTACATATTACGTATAACGTATAACGTATAACGTATAACGTATAACGTATAACGTATAACGTATAACGTATAACGTATAACGTATAACGTATAACGTATAACGTATAACGTATAACGTATAACGTATAACGTATAACGTATAACGTATAACGTATAACGTATAACGTATAACGTATAACGTATAACGTAGAACGTATAACGTATAACGTATAACGTATAACGTATAACGTATAACGTATAACGTATAACGTATAACGTATAACGTATAACGTATAACGTATAACGTATAACGTATAACGTATAACGTATGACGTATAACGTATAACGTATAACGTATAACGTATAACGTATAACGTATAACGTATAACGTATAACGTATAACGTATAACGTATAACGTATAACGTATAACGTATAACGTATAACGTATAACGTAAAACGTATAACGTATAACGTATAACGTATAACGTATAACGTATAACGTATATCGTGTAACGTATAACGTAGAACGTGTAACGTATAACGTATAACGTGTAACATATAACGTATAACGTGTAACATATAACGTATAACGTATAACGTATAGCGTATAACGTATAACGTATAACGTATAACTTATAACGTATAACGTATAACGCACAACGTATAACCTATAACGTATATTCTATAACGTATAACGTATAACGTATAACGTATAACGTATAATGTATAACGCATAACGTATAACGTATAACGTATAACGTATAACGTATAACGTATAACGTATAACGTATAACGTATAACGTATAACGTATAACGTATAACGTATAACGTATAACGTATAACGTATAACGTATAACGTATAACGTATAACTTATAACGTATAACGTATAACGTACAACGTATAACCTATAACGTATAACGTATAACGTATAACGTATAACGTATAACGTATAACGTAGAACGTAGAACGTATAACGTATAACGTATAACGTATAACGTATAACGTATAACGTATAACGTATAACGTATAACGTATAACGTATAACGTATAACGTAGAACGTAGAACGTATAACGTATAACGTATAACGTATAACGTGTAACGTATAACGTATAACGTATAACGTAGAACGTATAACGTATAACGTATGACGTATCACGAATAAGGCATGACCTATAACGTATAACGTATAACGTATAACGTAGAACGTATAACGTATAACGTATGACGTATCACGAATAAGGTATGACCTACAACGTATAACGTATAACGTATAACGTATGACGCATAACGTATAACGTATGACGTATAACGTATAACGTATAACTTATAACGTCTAACGTATATCGTATAACGTATGACGTATAACGTATAACGTATAACGTATAACGTATAACGTATAACGTATAACGTATAACGCATAACGTATAACGTATAACGTATAACGTATAACGTATAACGTATAACGTATAACGTATAACGTATAACGTATAACGTATAACGTATAGGGTATAACGTATAACGTATACCGTATAACGTATAACGTATAACGTATAACGTATAACGTATAACGTATAACGTATAACGTAAAACGTATAACGTATGACGTATTACATATTACGTATAACGTATAACGTATAACGTACAAAGTATAACGTATAACGTATAACGTATAACGTATAACGTATAACGTATAACGTATAACGTATAACGTATAACGTAAAACGTATGACGTATAACGTATAACGTGTAACGTATAACGTCGAACGTGTAACGTATAACGTATAACGTGTAACATATAACGTATAACGTATAACGTATGACGTATAACGTATAACGTATAACGTGTAACGAAGAACGTATAACGAATAACGTAAAACGTATAACGTATAACGTATAACGTATAACGTATAACGTATAACGTATAACGCATAACGTATATCGTATAACGTATAACGTATAACCTATAACGTATAACGTATAACGTATAACGTATAACGTATAACGTATAACGTATAACGTATAACGTATAACGTATAACGTATAACGTATAACGTATAACGTATAACGTATAACGTATAACGTATAACGTATAACGTATAACGTATAACGTATAACGTATAACGTATAACGTATAACGTATGACGTATAACGTATAACGTATAACGTATAACGTATAACGTATAACGTATAACGTATAACGTATAACGTATAACGTATAACGTATAACGTATAACGTATAACGTATAACGTATAACGTATAACGTATAACGTATAACGTAAAACGTATAACGTATAACGTATAACGTATAACGTATAACGTATAACGTATATCGTGTAACGTATAACGTAGAACGTGTAACGTATAACGTATAACGTGTAACATATAACGTATAACGTGTAACATATAACGTATAACGTATAACGTATAGCGTATAACGTATAACGTATAACGTATAACTTATAACGTATAACGTATAACGCACAACGTATAACCTATAACGTATATTCTATAACGTATAACGTATAACGTATAACGTATAACGTATAATGTATAACGCATAACGTATAACGTATAACGTATAACGTATAACGTATAACGTATAACGTATAACGTATAACGTATAACGTATAACGTATAACGTGTAACGTATAACGTATAACGTATAACGTATAACTTATAACGTATAACGTATAACGTACAACGTATAACCTATAACGTATAACGTATAACGTATAACGTATAACGTATAACGTATAACGTAGAACGTAGAACGTATAACGTATAACGTATAACGTATAACGTATAACGTATAACGTATAACGTATAACGTATAACGTATAACGTATAACGTATAACGTATAACGTAGAACGTAGAACGTATAACGTATAACGTATAACGTATAACGTGTAACGTATAACGTATAACGTATAACGTAGAACGTATAACGTATAACGTATGACGTATCACGAATAAGGCATGACCTATAACGTATAACGTATAACGTATAACGTAGAACGTATAACGTATAACGTATGACGTATCACGAATAAGGTATGACCTACAACGTATAACGTATAACGTATAACGTATGACGCATAACGTATAACGTATGACGTATAACGTATAACGTATAACTTATAACGTCTAACGTATATCGTATAACGTATGACGTATAACGTATAACGTATAACGTATAACGTATAACGTATAACGTATAACGTATAACGCATAACGTATAACGTATAACGTATAACGTATAACGTATAACGTATAACGTATAACGTATAACGTATAACGTATAACGTATAACGTATAGGGTATAACGTATAACGTATACCGTATAACGTATAACGTATAACGTATAACGTATAACGTATAACGTATAACGTATAACGTAAAACGTATAACGTATGACGTATTACATATTACGTATAACGTATAACGTATAACGTACAAAGTATAACGTATAACGTATAACGTATAACGTATAACGTATAACGTATAACGTATAACGTATAACGTATAACGTAAAACGTATGACGTATAACGTATAACGTGTAACGTATAACGTCGAACGTGTAACGTATAACGTATAACGTGTAACATATAACGTATAACGTATAACGTATGACGTATAACGTATAACGTATAACGTGTAACGAAGAACGTATAACGAATAACGTAAAACGTATAACGTATAACGTATAACGTATAACGTATAACGTATAACGTATAACGCATAACGTATATCGTATAACGTATAACGTATAACCTATAACGTATAACGTATAACGTATAACGTATAACGTATAACGTATAACGTATAACGTATAACGTATAACGTATAACGTATAACGTATAACGTATAACGTATAACGTATAACGTATAACGTATAACGTATAACGTATAACGTATAACGTATAACGTATAACGTATAACGTATAACGTATAACGTATAACGTATAACGTATAACGTATAACGTATAACGTATAACGTATAACCTATAACGTATATTCTATAACGTATAACGTATAACGTATAACGTATAACGTATAACGTATAACGTATAACGTATAACGTATAACGTATAACGTATAACGTATAACGTATAACGTATAACGTATAACTTATAACGTATAACGTATAACGTACAACGTATAACCTATAACGTATATTCTATAACGTATAACGTATAACGTATAACGTATAACGTATAACGTATAACGTATAACGTATAACGTATAACTTATAACGTATAACGTATAACGTACAACGTATAACCTATAACGTATATTCTATAACGTATAACGTATAACGTATAACGTATAACGTATAACGTATAACGTATAACGTATAACGTATAACGTATAACGTAGAACGTATAACGTACAACGTATAACGTATAACGTATAACCTATAACGTATTATGTATAACATATAATGTATAACGTATAACGTATAACGTATAACGTAAAACGTATAACGTATAACGTATAACGTATAACGTATAACGTATAACGTAAAACGTATAACGTATAACGTATAACGTATAACGTATAACTTATGACGTATAACGTATAACGTATAACGTATAACGTGTAACGTATAACGTATAACGTATAACGTATAACGTATAACGTATAACGTATAACCTATATTGTGTAACGTCTAACGTATAATGAATGACGTATAACGTATAACGTATAACGTATAACGTATAACGTATAACGTATAACGTATAACGTATAACGTATAACGTATAACGTATAACGTATAACGTATAACGTATAACGTATAACGTATAACTTATAACGTATAACGTATAACGTATAACGTATAACCTATAACGTATATTCTATAACGTATAACGTATAACGTATAACGTATAACGTATAACGTATAACGTATAACGTATAACGTATAACTTATAACGTATAACGTATAACGTATAACGTATAACGTATAACGCATAACGTATAACGTATAACGTATAACGTATGACGTATAACGTATAACGTATAACGTATAACGTATAACGTATAACGTATAACGTATAACGTATAACGTATAACGTATAACGTATAACGTATAACGTATAACGTAAAACTTATAACGTATAACGTATAACGTATAACGTATAACGTATAACGTATAACGTATAACGTATAACGTGTAACGTATAACGTAGAACGTGTAACGTATAACGTATAACGTGTAACATACAACGTATAACGTGTAACATATAACGTATAACGTATAACGTATACCGTATAACGTATAACGTATAATGTATAACGTATAACGTATAACGTATAACGTACAACATATAACGTATAACGTATAACGTGTAACGTATAACGTAGAACGTGTAACGTATAACGTATAACGTGTAACATATAACGTATAACGTATAACGTATGACGTATAACGTATAACTTATAACGTATAACGTATAACGTGCAACGTATAACCTATAACGTATAACGTATAACGTATAACGTATAACGTATAACGTATAACGTATAATGTATAACGTATAACGTATAACGTATAACGTACAACATATAACGTATAACGTATAACGTGTAACGTATAACGTAGAACGTGCAACGTATAACGTATAACGTGTAACATATAACGTATAACGTATAACGTATGACGTATAACGTATAACGTATAACGTGTAACGAAGAACGTATAACGAATAACGTGAAACGTATAACGTATAACGTATAACGTATAACGTATAACGTATAACGTATAACGTATAACGTATAACGTATAAGGTATAACGTGTAACGTATAACGTAAAACGTATGACGTATTACATATAACGTATAACGTATAACGTATAAGGTATAACGTGTAACGTATAACGTAAAACGTATAACGTATAACGTATAACGTATAACGTATAACGTATAACGTATAACGTATAACGTATAACGTATAACGTGAAACGTATAACGTATAACGTATAACGTATAACGTATAACGTATAACGTATAACGTATAACGTATAACGTATAAGGTATAACGTGTAACGTATAACGTAAAACGTATGACGTATTACATATAACGTATAACGTATAACGTATAAGGTATAACGTGTAACGTATAACGTAAAACGTATAACGTATAACGTATAACGTATAACGTATAACGTATAACGTATAACGTATAACGTATAACGTATAACGTATAACGTATAACGTATAACGTATAACCTATATTGTGCAACGTCTAACGTATAACGAATGACGTATATCGTATAACGTATAACGTATAACATATAACGTATAACGTATAACGTATAACGTATAACGTATAACGTATAACGTATAACGTATAACGTATAACGTATAACTTATAACGTATGACGTATTACATATTACGTATAACGTATAACGTATAACGTATAACGTATAACGTATAACGTATAACGTATCACGTATAAGGTATGACCTATAACGTATATCGTATAACGTATAACGTATAACCTATAATGTATAACGTATAACGTATAACGTATAACGTATAACGTATAACGTGTAACGTATAACGTATAACGTATAACGTATAACGTATAAAGTATGACGTATAACGTATAACGTATAACGCATAGCGTATAACGTAAAACGTATGACGTATTACATATTACGTATAACGTATAACGTATAACGTATAACGTATAACGTATAACGTGTAACGTATAACGTAGAACGTGTAACGTATAACGTATAACGTATAACGTATAACGTATAACGTATAACGTATAATGTATAACGTATAACGTATAACGTATAACGTACAACATATAACGTATAACGTATAACGTGTAACGTATAACGTAGAACGTGTAACGTATAACGTATAACGTGTAACATATAACGTATAACGTATAACGTATGACGTATAACGTATAACGTATAACGTGTAACGAAGAACGTATAACGAATAACGTAAAACGTATAACGTATAACGTATAACGTATAACGTATAACGTATAACGTATAACGTATAACGTATAACGTATAAGGTATAACGTGTAACGTATAACGTAAAACGTATGACGTATTACATATAACGTATAACGTATAACGTATAACGTATAACGTATAACGTATAACGTATAACGTATAACGTATAACGTATAACGTATAACGTATAACGTATAACGTATAACGTATAACGTATAACGTATAACGTATAACGTATAACGTAAAACGTATAACGTATAACGTATAACGTATAACCTATAACGTATATTCTATAACGTATAACGTATAACGTATAACGTATAACGTATAACGTATAACGTATAACGTATAACGTATAACGTATAACGTATAACGTATAAAGTTTAACGTATAACGTGTAACGTCTAACGTATAATGTATGACGTATAACGTATAACGTATAACGTATAACGTATAGCGTATAACGTATAACGTATAGCGTATAACGTATAACGTGTAACGTATAACGTATAACGTATAACGTATAACGTATAACGTATAACGTATAACGTATAACGTATAACGTATAACGTATAACGTATAACGTATAACGTATAACGTATAACGTATAACGTATAACCTATATTGTGTAACGTCTAACGTATAACGAATGACGTATAACGTATAAGGTACAACGTATAACGTATAACGTATAACGTATAACGTATAACGTATAACGTATAACTTATAACGTATGACGTATTACATATTACGTATAACGTATAACGTATAACGTATAACGTATAACGTATAACGTATAACGTATAACGTATCACGTATAAGGTATGACCTATAACGTATATCGTATAACGTATAACGTATAACCTATAACGTATAACGTATAACGTATAACGTATAACGTATAACGTATAACGTGTAACGTATAACGTATAACGTATAACGTATAACGTATAAAGTATGACGTATAACGTATAACGTATAACGCATAGCGTATAACGTAAAACGTATGACGTATTACATATTACGTATAACGTATAACGTATAACGTATAACGTAGAACGTATAACGTATAACGTATAACGTATAACGTATAACGTATAACGTATAACGTATAACGTATAACGTATAACGTATAACGTATAACGTATAACGTATAACGTATAACGTATAACGTATAACGTATAACGTATAACGTATAACGTATAACGTATAACGTATAACGTATAACGTATAACGTATAACGTATAACGTATAACGTATAACGTATAACGTATAACGTATAACGTATAACGTATAACGTATAACCTATATTGTGTAACGTCTAACGTATAACGAATGACGTATAACGTATAACGTATAACGTATAACGTATAACGTATAACGTATAACGTATAACGTATAACGTATAACGTATAACGCATAGCGTATAACGTAAAACGTATGACGTATTACATATTACGTATAACGTATAACGTATAACGTATAACGTATAACGTATAACGTATAACGTATAACGTATAACGTATAACGTATAACGTATAACGTAAAACGTATGACGTATTACATATTACGTATAACGTATAACGTATAACGTATAACGTATAACGTATAACGTATAACGTATAACGTATAACGTATAACGTATAACGTATAACGTATAACGTATAACGTATAACGTATAACGTATAACGTATAACGTATAACGTATAACGTATAACGTATAACGTATAACGTATAACGTATAACGTATAACGTATAACGTATAACGTATAACGTATAACGTATAACGTATAACGTATAACGTATAACGTATAACGTATAACGTATAACGTATAACGTATAACGTATAACGTATAACGTATAACGTATAACGTATAACGTATAACGTATAACGTATAACGTATAACGTATAACGTATAACGTATAACGTATAACGTATAACGTATAACGTATAACGTAAAACGTATGACGTATTACATATTACGTATAACGTATAACGTATAACGTATAACGTATAACGTATAACGTATAACGTATAACGTATAACGTATAACGTATAACGTATAACGTATAACGTATAACGTATAACGTATAACGTATAACGTATAACGTATAATGTATAACGTATAACGTATAACGTATAACGTACAACATATAACGTATAACGTATAACGTGTAACGTATAACGTAGAACGTGCAACGTATAACGTATAACGTGTAACATATAACGTATAACGTATAACGTATGACGTATAACGTATAACGTATAACGTGTAACGAAGAACGTATAACGAATAACGTAAAACGTATAACGTATAACGTATAACGTATAACGTATAACGTATAACGTATAACGTATAACGTATAACGTATAAGGTATAACGTGTAACGTATAACGTAAAACGTATGACGTATTACATATAACGTATAACGTATAACGTATAAGGTATAACGTGTAACGTATAACGTAAAACGTATAACGTATAACGTATAACGTATAACGTATAACGTATAACGTATAACGTATAACGTATAACGTATAACGTATAACGTATAACGTATAACGTATAACGTATAACGTATAACGTATAACGTATAACGTATAACGTATAACGTATAACGTATAACGTATAACGTATAACGTATAACGTATAACGTATAACGTATAACGTATAACGTATAACGTATAACGTATAACGTATAACGTATAACGTATAACGTATAACGTATAACGTATAACGTATAACGTATAACGTATAACGTATAGCGTATAACGTATAGCGTATAACGTATAGCGTATAACGTACAGCGTATAACGTACAGCGTATAACGTATAACGTATAACGTATAACGTATAACGTATAACGTATAACGTATAACGTATAACGTATAACGTATAACGTATAACGTATAACGTATAACGTATAACGTATAACGTATAACGTATAACGTATAACGTATAACGTATAACGTATAACGTATAACGTATAACGTATAACGTATAACGTATAACGTATAACGTATAACGTATAACCTATATTGTGTAACGTCTAACGTATAACGAATGACGTATATCGTATAACGTATAACGTATAACATATAACGTATAACGTATAACGTATAACGTATAACGTATAACGTATAACGTATAACGTATAACGTATAACTTATAACGTATGACGTATTACATATTACGTATAACGTATAACGTATAACGTATAACGTATAACGTATAACGTATAACGTATCACGTATAAGGTATGACCTATAACGTATATCGTATAACGTATAACGTATAACCTATAATGTATAACGTATAACGTATAACGTATAACGTATAACGTATAACGTGTAACGTATAACGTATAACGTATAACGTATAACGTATAAAGTATGACGTATAACGTATAACGTATAACGCATAGCGTATAACGTAAAACGTATGACGTATTACATATTACGTATAACGTATAACGTATAACGTATAACGTATAACGTATAACGTGTAACGTATAACGTAGAACGTGTAACGTATAACGTATAACGTATAACGTATAACGTATAACGTATAACGTATAATGTATAACGTATAACGTATAACGTATAACGTACAACATATAACGTATAACGTATAACGTGTAACGTATAACGTAGAACGTGTAACGTATAACGTATAACGTGTAACATATAACGTATAACGTATAACGTATGACGTATAACGTATAACGTATAACGTGTAACGAAGAACGTATAACGAATAACGTAAAACGTATAACGTATAACGTATAACGTATAACGTATAACGTATAACGTATAACGTATAACGTATAACGTATAAGGTATAACGTGTAACGTATAACGTAAAACGTATGACGTATTACATATAACGTATAACGTATAACGTATAACGTATAACGTATAACGTATAACGTATAACGTATAACGTATAACGTATAACGTATAACGTATAACGTATAACGTATAACGTATAACGTATAACGTATAACGTATAACGTATAACGTATAACGTATAACGTATAACGTATAACGTATAACGTATAACGTATAACGTATAACGTATAACGTATAACCTATAACGTATATTCTATAACGTATAACGTATAACGTATAACGTATAACGTATAACGTATAACGTATAACGTATAACGTATAACGTATAACGTATAACGTATAAAGTATAACGTATAACGTGTAACGTCTAACGTATAATGTATGACGTATAACGTATAACGTATAACGTATAACGTATAGCGTATAACGTATAACGTATAGCGTATAACGTATAACGTGTAACGTATAACGTATAACGTATAACGTATAACGTATAACGTATAACGTATAACGTATAACGTATAACGTATAACGTATAACGTATAACGTATAACGTATAACGTATAACCTATATTGTGTAACGTCTAACGTATAACGAATGACGTATAACGTATAAGGTACAACGTATAACGTATAACGTATAACGTATAACGTATAACGTATAACGTATAACTTATAACGTATGACGTATTACATATTACGTATAACGTATAACGTATAACGTATAACGTATAACGTATAACGTATAACGTATAACGTATAACGTATAACGTATAACGTATAACGTATAACGTATAATGTATAACGTATAACGTATAACGTATAACGTACAACATATAACGTATAACGTATAACGTGTAACGTATAACGTAGAACGTGCAACGTATAACGTATAACGTGTAACATATAACGTATAACGTATAACGTATGACGTATAACGTATAACGTATAACGTGTAACGAAGAACGTATAACGAATAACGTAAAACGTATAACGTATAACGTATAACGTATAACGTATAACGTATAACGTATAACGTATAACGTATAACGTATAAGGTATAACGTGTAACGTATAACGTAAAACGTATGACGTATTACATATAACGTATAACGTATAACGTATAAGGTATAACGTGTAACGTATAACGTAAAACGTATAACGTATAACGAATAACGTATAACGTATAACGTATAACGTATAACGTATAACGTATAACGTATAACGTATAACGTATAACGTATAACGTATAACGTATAACGTATAACGTATAACGTATAACGTATAACGTATAACGTATAACGTATAACGTATAACGTATAACGTATAACGTATAACGTATAACGTATAACGTATAACGTATAACGTATAACGTATAACGTATAACGTATAACGTATAACGTATAACGTATAACGTATAACGTATAACGTATAACGTATAACGTATAACGTATAGCGTATAACGTATAGCGTATAACGTATAGCGTATAACGTACAGCGTATAACGTACAGCGTATAACGTATAACGTATAACGTATAACGTATAACGTATAACGTATAACGTATAACGTATAACGTATAACGTATAACGTATAACGTATAACGTATAACGTATAACGTATAACGTATAACGTATAACGTATAACGTATAACGTATAACGTATAACGTATAACGTATAACGTATAACGTATAACGTATAACGTATAACGTATAACGTATAACGTATAACGTATAACGTATAACGTATAACGTATAACGTATAACGTATAACCTATATTGTGTAACGTCTAACGTATAACGAATGACGTATATCGTATAACGTATGACGTATAACGTATAACGTATAACGCATAGCGTATAACGTAAAACGTATGACGTATTACATATTACGTATAACGTATAACGTATAACGTATAACGTATAACGTATAACGTGTAACGTATAACGTAGAACGTGTAACGTATAACGTATAACGTATAACGTATAACGTATAACGTATAACGTATAATGTATAACGTATAACGTATAACGTATAACGTACAACATATAACGTATAACGTATAACGTGTAACGTATAACGTAGAACGTGTAACGTATAACGTATAACGTGTAACATATAACGTATAACGTATAACGTATGACGTATAACGTATAACGTATAACGTGTAACGAAGAACGTATAACGAATAACGTAAAACGTATAACGTATAACGTATAACGTATAACGTATAACGTATAACGTATAACGTATAACGTATAACGTATAAGGTATAACGTGTAACGTATAACGTAAAACGTATGACGTATTACATATAACGTATAACGTATAACGTATAACGTATAACGTATAACGTATAACGTATAACGTATAACGTATAACGTATAACGTATAACGTATAACGTATAACGTATAACGTATAACGTATAACGTATAACGTATAACGTATAACGTATAACGTATAACGTATAACGTATAACGTATAACGTATAACGTATAACGTATAACGTATAACGTATAACCTATAACGTATATTCTATAACGTATAACGTATAACGTATAACGTATAACGTATAACGTATAACGTATAACGTATAACGTATAACGTATAACGTATAACGTATAAAGTATAACGTATAACGTGTAACGTCTAACGTATAATGTATGACGTATAACGTATAACGTATAACGTATAACGTATAACGTATAACGTATAACGTATAACGTATAACGTATAACGTATAACCTATATTGTGTAACGTCTAACGTATAACGAATGACGTATAACGTATAAGGTACAACGTATAACGTATAACGTATAACGTATAACGTATAACGTATAACGTATAACTTATAACGTATGACGTATTACATATTACGTATAACGTATAACGTATAACGTATAACGTATAACGTATAACGTATAACGTATAACGTATAACGTATAACGTATAACGTATAACGTATAACGTATAACGTATAACGTATAACGTATAACGTATAACGTATAAAGTATAACGTATAACGTGTAACGTCTAACGTATAATGTATGACGTATAACGTATAACGTATAACGTATAACGTATAGCGTATAACGTATAACGTATAGCGTATAACGTATAACGTGTAACGTATAACGTATAACGTATAACGTATAACGTATAACGTATAACGTATAACGTATAACGTATAACGTATAACGTATAACGTATAACGTATAACGTATAACGTATAACGTATAACCTATATTGTGTAACGTCTAACGTATAACGAATGACGTATAACGTATAAGGTACAACGTATAACGTATAACGTATAACGTATAACGTATAACGTATAACGTATAACGTATAACGTATATCGTATAACGTATAACGTATAACGTATAACGTATAACCTATATTGTGTAACGTCTAACGTATAACGAATGACGTATATTCTATAACGTATAACGTATAACGTATAACGTATAACGTATAACGTATAACGTATAACGTATAACGTATAACGTATAACGTATAACGTATAACGTATAACGTATAACGTATAACGTATAACGTATAACGTATAACGTATAACGTATAACGTATAACGTATAACGTATAACGTATAACGTATAACGTATAACGTATAACGTATAGCGTATAACGTATAACGTATAACGTATTATATAACGTATAACGTAGAACGTATAGCGTATAACGTATAACGTATAACGTATAACGTATAACGTATAACGTGTAACGTATAACGTATAACGTATAACGTATAACGTATAAAGTATGACGTATAACGTATAACGTATAACGCATAGCGTATAACGTAAAACGTATGACGTATTACATATTACGTATAACGTATAACGTATAACGTATAACGTATAACGTATAACGTGTAACGTATAACGTAGAACGTGTAACGTATAACGTATAACGTATAACGTATAACGTATAACGTATAACGTATAATGTATAACGTATAACGTATAACGTATAACGTACAACATATAACGTATAACGTATAACGTGTAACGTATAACGTAGAACGTGTAACGTATAACGTATAACGTGTAACATATAACGTATAACGTATAACGTATGACGTATAACGTATAACGTATAACGTGTAACGAAGAACGTATAACGAATAACGTAAAACGTATAACGTATAACGTATAACGTATAACGTATAACGTATAACGTATAACGTATAACGTATAACGTATAAGGTATAACGTGTAACGTATAACGTAAAACGTATGACGTATTACATATAACGTATAACGTATAACGTATAACGTATAACGTATAACGTATAACGTATAACGTATAACGTATAACGTATAACGTATAACGTATAACGTATAACGTATAACGTATAACGTATAACGTATAACGTATAACGTATAACGTATAACGTATAACGTATAACGTATAACGTATAACGTATAACGTATAACGTATAACGTATAACGTATAACCTATAACGTATATTCTATAACGTATAACGTATAACGTATAACGTATAACGTATAACGTATAACGTATAACGTATAACGTATAACGTATAACGTATAACGTATAAAGTATAACGTATAACGTGTAACGTCTAACGTATAATGTATGACGTATAACGTATAACGTATAACGTATAACGTATAGCGTATAACGTATAACGTATAGCGTATAACGTATAACGTGTAACGTATAACGTATAACGTATAACGTATAACGTATAACGTATAACGTATAACGTATAACGTATAACGTATAACGTATAACGTATAACGTATAACGTATAACGTATAACGTATAACGTATAACCTATATTGTGTAACGTCTAACGTATAACGAATGACGTATAACGTATAAGGTACAACGTATAACGTATAACGTATAACGTATAACGTATAACGTATAACGTATAACGTATAACTTATAACGTATGACGTATTACATATTACGTATAACGTATAACGTATAACGTATAACGTATAACGTATAACGTATAACGTATCACGTATAAGGTATGACCTATAACGTATATCGTATAACGTATAACGTATAACCTATAACGTATAACGTATAACGTATAACGTATAACGTATAACGTATAACGTATAACGTGTAACGTATAACGTATAACGTATAACGTATAACGTATAAAGTATGACGTATAACGTATAACGTATAACGCATAGCGTATAACGTAAAACGTATGACGTATTACATATTACGTATAACGTATAACGTATAACGTATAACGTAGAACGTATAACGTATAACGTATAACGTATAACGTATAACGTATAACGTATAACGTATAACGTATAACGGATAACGTATAACGTATAACGTATAACGTATAACGTATAACGTATAACGTATAACGTATAACGTATAACGTATAACGTATAACGTATAACGTATAACGTATAACGTATAACGTATAACGTATAACGTATAACGTATAACGTATAACGTATAACGTATAACGTATAACGTATAACGTATAACGTATAACGTATAACATATTATATAACGTATAACGTAGAACGTATAGCGTATAACGTATAACGTATGACGTATAACGTATAACGTATAACGTATAACGTATAACGTATAACGTATAACGTATAACGTATAACGTATAACGTATAGCGTATAACGTATAACGTATAACGTATAACGTATATCGTATAACGTATAACGTATAACGTATAACGTATATCGTATAACGTATAACGTATAACGTATAACGTATAACGTATAACGTATAACGTAGAACGTATAACCTATATTGTGCAACGTCTAACGTATAACGAATGACGTATAACGTATAACGTATAACGTATAACGTATAACGTATAACGTATAACCTATAACGTATATTCTATAACGTATAACGTATAACGTATAACGTATAACGTATAACGTATAACGTATAACCTATAACGTATATTCTATAACGTATAACGTATAACGTATAACGTATAACGTATAACGTATAACGTATAACGTCTAACGTATAACGTATAACGTATAACGTATAACGTATAACGTATAACGTATAACGTATAACGTATAACGTATAACGTATAACGTATTATATAACGTATAACGTAGAACGTATAGCGTATGACGTATAACGTATAACGTATAACGTATAACGTATAACTTATGACGTATAACGTATATCGTATAACTTATAACGTATAACGTATAACGTATAACGTATAACGTATAACCTATAACGTATATTCTATAACGTATAACGTATAACGTATAACGTATAACGTATAACGTATAACGTATAACGTATAACGTATAACGTATAACGTATAACGTATAACGTATAACGTATAACGTATAACGTATAACGTATAACGTATAACGTATAACGTATAACGTATAACGTATAACTTATAACGTATAACGTATAACGTACAACGTATAACCTATAACGTATATTCTATAACGTATAACGTATATTCTATAACGTATAACGTATAACGTATAACGTATAACGTATAACGTTTAACGTATAACGTATAACGTAGAACGTATAACGTAGAACGTATAACGTATAACGTATAACCTATAACGTATTATGTATAACATATAATGTATAACGTATAACGTATAACGTATAACGTAAAACGTATAACGTATAACGTATAACGTATAACGTATAACGTATAACGTAAAACGTATAACGTATAACGTATAAGGTATAACGTATAACTTATGACGTATAACGTATAACGTATAACGTATAACGTATAACGTATAACGTCTATTCTATAACGTATAACGTATAACGTATAACGTAGAACGTATAACGTAGAACGTATAGCGTATAACGTATAACGTATAACGTATAACGTATAACGTATAACTTATGACGTATAACGTATAACGTATAACGTATAACGTATAACCTATATTGTGTAACGTCTAACGTATAACGAATGACGTATAACGTATAACGTATAACGTATAACGTATAACGTATAACGTATAACGTATAACGTATAACGTATAACGTATAACGTATAACGTATAACGTATAACGTATAACGTATAACGTATAACGTATAACGTATAACGTATAACGTATAACGTATAACTTATAACGTATAACGTATAACGTATAACGTATAACCTATAACGTATATTCTATAACGTATAACGTATAACGTATAACGTATAACGTATAACGTATAACGTATAACGTATAACGTCTATTCTATAACGTATAACGTATAACGTATAACGTAGAACGTATAACGTAGAACGTATAACGTATAACGTATAACCTATAACGTATTATGTATAACATATAATGTATAACGTATAACGTATAACGTATAACGTAAAACGTATAACGTATAACGTATAACGTATAACGTATAACGTATAACGTAAAACGTATAACGTATAACGTATAAGGTATAACGTATAACTTATGACGTATAACGTATAACGTATAACGTATAACGTGTAACGTATAACGTATAACGTATAACGTATAACGTATAACGTATAACGTATAACCTATATTGTGTAACGTCTAACGTATAACGAATGACGTATAACGTATAACGTATAACGTATAACGTATAACGTATAACGTATAACGCACAACGTATAACGTATAACGTATAACGTATGACGAATAACGTATAACGTATAACGTATAACGTATAACGTATAACGTATAACGTATAACGTATAACGTATAACGTATAACGTATAACGTATAACGTATAACGTATAACGTAAAACGTATAACGTATAACGTATAACGTATAACGTGTAACGTATAACGTATAACGTGTAACGTATAACGTAGAACGTGTAACGTATAACGTATAACGTGTAACATATAACGTATAACGTGTAACATATAACGTATAACGTATAACGTATAGCGAATAACGTATAACGTATAATGTATAACGTATAACGTATAACGTATAACGTACAACATATAACGTATAACGTATAACGTGTAACGTATAACGTAGAACGTGTAACGTATAACGTATAACGTGTAACATATAACGTATAACCTATAACGTATATTCTATAACGTATAACGTATAACGTATAACGTATAACGTATAACGTATAACGTATAACGTATAACGTATAACGTATAACGTATAACGTATAACGTATAACGTATAACGTATAACGTATAACGTATAACGTATAACGTATAACGTATAACGTATAACGTATAACGTATAACGTATAACGTATAGCGTATAACGTATAACGTATAACGTATTATATAACGTATAACGTAGAACGTATAGCGTATAACGTATAACGTATAACGTATAACGTATAACGTATAACTTATGACGTATAACGTATATCGTATAACTTATAACGTATAACGTATAACGTATAACCTATAACGTATATTCTATAACGTATAACGTATAACGTATAACGTATAACGTATAACGTATAACGTATAACGTATAACGTATAACGTATAACGTATAACGTATAACGTATAACGTATAACGTATAACGTATAACGTATAACGTATAACGTATAACGTATAACGTATAACGTATAACGTATAACGTATAACGTATAACGTATAACTTATAACGTATAACGTATAACGTACAACGTATAACCTATAACGTATATTCTATAACGTATAACGTATAACGTATAACGTATAACGTATAACGTTTAACGTATAACGTATAACGTAGAACGTATAACGTAGAACGTATAACGTATAACGTATAACCTATAACGTATTATGTATAACATATAATGTATAACGTATAACGTATAACGTATAACGTAAAACGTATAACGTATAACGTATAACGTATAACGTATAACGTGTAACGTAAAACGTATAACGTATAACGTATAAGGTATAACGTATAACTTATGACGTATAACGTATAACGTATAACGTATAGCGTATAACGTATAACGTATAACGTATTATATAACGTATAACGTAGAACGTATAGCGTATAACGTATAACGTAAAACGTATAACGTATAACGTATAACGTATAACGTGTAACGTATAACGTATAACGTGTAACGTATAACGTAGAACGTGTAACGTATAACGTATAACGTGTAACATATAACGTATAACGTGTAACATATAACGTATAACGTATAACGTATAGCGTATAACGTATAACGTATAATGTATAACGTATAACGTATAACGTATAACGTACAACATATAACGTATAACGTATAACGTGTAACGTATAACGTAGAACGTGTAACGTATAACGTATAACGTGTAACATATAACGTATAACCTATAACGTATATTCTATAACGTATAACGTATAACGTATAACGTATAACGTATAACGTATAACGTATAACGTATAACGTATAACGTATAACGTATAACGTATAACGTATAACGTATAACGTATAACGTATAACGTATAACGTATAACGTATAACGTATAACGTATAACGTATAACGTATAACGTATAACGTATAACGTATAACGTATAACGTATAACGTATAGCGTATAACGTATAACGTATAACGTATTATATAACGTATAACGTAGAACGTATAGCGTATAACGTATAACGTATAACGTATAACGTATAACGTATAACTTATGACGTATAACGTATATCGTATAACTTATAACGTATAACGTATAACGTATAACGTATAACGTATAACGTATAACCTATAACGTATATTCTATAACGTATAACGTATAACGTATAACGTATAACGTATAACGTATATCGTATAACGTATAACGTATAACGTATAACGTATAACGTATAAGGTATAACGTATAACGTATAACGTATAACGTATAACTTATAACGTATAACGTATAACGTACAACGTATAACCTATAACGTATATTCTATAACGTATAACGTATAACGTATAACGTATAACGTATAACGTATAACGTACAACGTATAACCTATAACGTATATTCTATAACGTAAAACGTATAACGTATAACGTATAACGTATAACGTTTAACGTATAACGTATAACGTAGAACGTATAACGTAGAACGTATAACGTATAACGTATAACCTATAACGTATTATGTATAACATATAATGTATAACGTATAACGTATAACGTATAACGTAAAACGTATAACGTATAACGTATAACGTATAACGTATAACGTATAACGTAAAACGTATAACGTATAACGTATAAGGTATAACGTATAACTTATGACGTATAACGTATAACGTATAACGTATAGCGTATAACGTATAACGTATAACGTATTATATAACGTATAACGTAGAACGTATAGCGTATAACGTATAACGTAAAACGTATAACGTATAACGTATAACGTATAACGTGTAACGTATAACGTATAACGTGTAACGTATAACGTAGAACGTGTAACGTATAACGTATAACGTGTAACATATAACGTATAACGTGTAACATATAACGTATAACGTATAACGTATAGCGTATAACGTATAACGTATAATGTATAACGTATAACGTATAACGTATAACGTACAACATATAACGTATAACGTATAACGTGTAACGTATAACGTAGAACGTGTAACGTATAACGTATAACGTGTAACATATAACGTATAACCTATAACGTATATTCTATAACGTATAACGTATAACGTATAACGTATAACGTATAACGTATAACGTATAACGTATAACGTATAACGTATAACGTATAACGTATAACGTATAACGTATAACGTATAACGTATAACCTATAACGTATAACGTATAACGTATAACGTATAACGTATAACGTATAACGTATAACGTATAACGTATAACGTATAACGTATAACGTATAACGTATAACGTATAACGTATAACGTATAGCGTATAACGTATAACGTATAACGTATTATATAACGTATAACGTAGAACGTATAGCGTATAACGTATAACGTATAACGTATAACGTATAAAGTATAACTTATGACGTATAACGTATATCGTATAACTTATAACGTATAACGTATAACGTATAACGTATAACGTATAACCTATAACGTATATTCTATAACGTATAACGTATAACGTATAACGTATAACGTATAACGTATATCGTATAACGTATAACGTATAACGTATAACGTATAACGTATAACGTATAACGTATAACGTAAAACGTATAACGTATAACTTATAACGTATAACGTATAACGTACAACGTATAACCTATAACGTATATTCTATAACGTATAACGTATAACGTATAACGTATAACGTATAACGTTTAACGTATAACGTATAACGTAGAACGTATAACGTAGAACGTATAACGTATAACGTATAACCTATAACGTATTATGTATAACATATAATGTATAACGTATAACGTAAAACGTATAACGTATAACGTATAACGTATAACGTATAACGTATAACGTAAAACGTATAACGTATAACGTATAAGGTGTAACGTATAACTTATGACGTATAACGTATAACGTATAACGTATAACGTGTAACGTATAACGTATAACGTATAACGTATAACGTATAACGTATAACGTATAACCTATATTGTGTAACGTCTAACGTATAACGAATGACGTATAACGTATAACGTATAACGTATAACGTATAACGTATAACGTATAACGTATAACGTATAACGTATAACGTATAACGTATAACGTATAACGTATAACGTATAACGTATAACGTATAACGTATAACGTATAACGTATAACTTATAACGTATAACGTATAACGTATAACGTATAACCTATAACGTATATTCTATAACGTATAACGTATAACGTATAACGTATAACGTATAACGTATAACGTATAACCTATAACGTATATTCTATAACGTATAACGTATAACGTATAACGTATAACGTATAACGTATAACGCATAACGTATAACGTATAACGTATAACGTATGACGTATAACGTATAACGTATAACGTATAACGTATAACGTATAACGTATAACGTATAACGTATAACGTATAACGTATAACGTATAACGTATAACGTATAACGTATAACGTAAAACGTATAACGTATAACGTATAACGTATAACGTGTAACGTATAACGTATAACGTGTAACGTATAACGTAGAACGTGTAACGTATAACGTATAACGTGTAACATATAACGTATAACGTGTAACATATAACGTATAACGTATAACGTATAGCGTATAACGTATAACGTATAATGTATAACGTATAACGTATAACGTATAACGTACAACATATAACGTATAACGTATAACGTGTAACGTATAACGTAGAACGTGTAACGTATAACGTATAACGTGTAACATATAACGTATAACGTATAACGTATGACGTATAACGTATAACTTATAACGTATAACGTATAACGTACAACGTATAACCTATAACGTATAACGTATAACGTATAACGTATAACGTATAACGTATAACGTATAATGTATAACGTATAACGTATAACGTATAACGTACAACATATAACGTATAACGTATAACGTGTAACGTATAACGTAGAACGTGTAACGTATAACGTATAACGTGTAACATATAACGTATAACGTATAACGTATGACGTATAACGTATAACGTATAACGTGTAACGAAGAACGTATAACGAATAACGTAAAACGTATAACGTATAACGTATAACGTATAACGTATATCGTATAACGTATAAGGTATAACGTGTAACGTATAACGTAAAACATATGACGTATTACATATAACGTATAACGTATAACGTATAACGTATAACGAATAACGTAAAACGTATAACGTATAACGTATAACGTATAACGTATAACGTATAACGTATAACGTATAACGTATAACGTATAAGGTATAACGTGTAACGTATAACGTAAAACGTATGACGTATTACATATAACGTATAACGTATAACGTATAACGTATAACGTATAACGTATAACGTATAACGTATAACGTATAACGTATAACGTATAACGTATAACGTATAACGTATAACGTATAATGTATAACGTATAACGTATAACGTATACCGTATAACGTATAACGTATAACGTATGACGTATAACGTATAACGTATAACGTATAACGTATAACGTATAACGTATAACGTATAACGTATAACGTATAACGTATAACGTATAACGTATAACGTATAGCGTATAACGTACAGCGTATAACGTATAACGTATAACGTATAACGTATAACGTATAACGTATAACGTATAACGTATAACGTATAACGTATAACGTATAACATATAACGTATAACGTATAACGTATAACGTATAACGTATAACGTATAACGTATTACGTATAACGTATAACGTATAACGTATAACGTATAACGTATAACGTATAACGTATAACCTATATTGTGTAACGTCTAACGTATAACGAATGACGTATAACGTATAACGTATAACGTATAACGTATAACGTATAACGTATAACGTATAACGTATAACGTATAACGTATAACGTATAACGTATAACGTATAACGTATAACGTATAACGTATAACGTATAACTTATAACGTATAACGTATAACGTACAACGTATAACCTATAACGTATAACCTATAACGTATATTCTATAACGTATAACGTATAACGTATAACGTATAACGTATAACGTATAACGTATAACGTATAACGTATAACGTATAACGTATAACGTATAACGTATAACGTATAACGTATAACGTATAACGTATAACGTATAACGTATGACGTATAACGTAGAACGTATAACGTATAACGTATAACGTATAACGTATAACGTATAACGTATAACGTATAACGTATAACGTATAACGTATAACGTATAACGTATAACGTATAACGTATAACGTATAACGTATAACGTATAACGTATAACGTATAACGTATAACGTATAACGTATAACGTATAACGTATAACGTATAACGTATAACGTATAACGTATAACGTATAACGTATAACGTATAACGTATAACGTATAACGTATAACGTATAACGTATAACGTATAACGTATAACGTATAACGTATAACGTATAACGTATAACGTATAACGTATAACGTATAACGTATAACGTATAACGTGTAACGTATAACGTAGAACGTGTAACGTGTAACGTATAACGTGTAACATATAACGTATAACGTATAACGTATGACGTATAACGTATAACGTATAACGTGTAACGAAGAACGTATAACGAATAACGTAAAACGTATAACGTATAACGTATAACGTATAACGTATAACGTATAACGTATAACGTATAACGTATAACGTATAAGGTATAACGTGTAACGTATAACGTAAAACGTATGACGTATTACATATAACGTATAACGTATAACGTATAACGTATAACGTATAACGTATAACGTATAACGTATAACGTATAACGTATAACGTATAACGTATAACGTATAACGTATAACGTATAATGTATAACGTATAACGTATAACGTATACCGTATAACGTATAACGTATAACGTATGACGTATAACGTATAACGTATAACGTATAACGTATAACGTATAACGTATAACGTATAACGTATAACGTATAACGTATAACGTATAGCGTATAACGTATAGCGTATAACGTACAGCGTATAACGTATAACGTATAACGTATAACGTATAACGTATAACGTATAACGTATAACGTATAACGTATAACGTATAACGTATAACGTATAACGTATAACGTATAACGTATAACGTATAACGTATAACGTATTACGTATAACGTATAACGTATAACGTATAACGTATAACGTATAACTTATAACGTATAACCTATATTGTGTAACGTCTAACGTATAACGAATGACGTATAACGTATAACGTATAACGTATAACGTATAACGTATAACGTATAACGTATAACGTATAACGTATAACGTATAACGTATAACGTATAACGTATAACGTATAACGTATAACGTATAACGTATAACGTATAACGTATAACGTATAACGTATAACGTATAACGTATAACGTATAACGTATAACGTATAACGTATAACGTATAACGTATAACGTATAACGTATAACGTATAACGTATAACGTATAACGTATAACGTATAACGTATAACGTATAACGTATAACGTATAACGTATAACGTATAACGTATAACGTATAACGTATAACGTATAACGTATAACGTATAACGTATCACGTATAACGTATAACGTATAACGTATAACGTATAACGTATAACGTATAACGTATAACGTATAACGTATAACGTATAACGTATAACGTATAACGTATAGCGTATAACGTATAACGTATAACGTATTATATAACGTATAACGTAGAACGTATAGCGTATAACGTATAACGTATAACGTATAACGTATAAAGTATAACTTATGACGTATAACGTATATCGTATAACTTATAACGTATAACGTATAACGTATAACGTATAACGTATAACCTATAACGTATATTCTATAACGTATAACGTATAACGTATAACGTATAACGTATAACGTATATCGTATAACGTATAACGTATAACGTATAACGTATAACGTATAACGTATAACGTATAACGTATAACGTATAACGTATAACTTATAACGTATAACGTATAACGTACAACGTATAACCTATAACGTATATTCTATAACGTATAACGTATAACGTATAACGTATAACGTATAACGTTTAACGTATAACGTATAACGTAGAACGTATAACGTAGAACGTATAACGTATAACGTATAACCTATAACGTATTATGTATAACATATAATGTATAACGTATAACGTATAACGTATAACGTAAAACGTATAACGTATAACGTATAACGTATAACGTATAACGTATAACGTAAAACGTATAACGTATAACGTATAAGGTGTAACGTATAACTTATGACGTATAACGTATAACGTATAACGTATAACGTGTAACGTATAACGTATAACGTATAACGTATAACGTATAACGTATAACGTATAACCTATATTGTGTAACGTCTAACGTATAACGAATGACGTATAACGTATAACGTATAACGTATAACGTATAACGTATAACGTATAACGTATAACGTATAACGTATAACGTATAACGTATAACGTATAACGTATAACGTATAACGTATAACGTATAACGTATAACTTATAACGTATAACGTATAACGTATAACGTATAACCTATAACGTATATTCTATAACGTATAACGTATAACGTATAACGTATAACGTATAACGTATAACGTATAACCTATAACGTATATTCTATAACGTATAACGTATAACGTATAACGTATAACGTATAACGTATAACGCATAACGTATAACGTATAACGTATAACGTATGACGTATAACGTATAACGTATAACGTATAACGTATAACGTATAACGTATAACGTATAACGTATAACGTATAACGTATAACGTATAACGTATAACGTATAACGTATAACGTAAAACGTATAACGTATAACGTATAACGTATAACGTGTAACGTATAACGTATAACGTGTAACGTATAACGTAGAACGTGTAACGTATAACGTATAACGTGTAACATATAACGTATAACGTGTAACATATAACGTATAACGTATAACGTATAGCGTATAACGTATAACGTATAATGTATAACGTATAACGTATAACGTATAACGTACAACATATAACGTATAACGTATAACGTGTAACGTATAACGTAGAACGTGTAACGTATAACGTATAACGTGTAACATATAACGTATAACGTATAACGTATGACGTATAACGTATAACTTATAACGTATAACGTATAACGTACAACGTATAACCTATAACGTATAACGTATAACGTATAACGTATAACGTATAACGTATAACGTATAATGTATAACGTATAACGTATAACGTATAACGTACAACATATAACGTATAACGTATAACGTGTAACGTATAACGTAGAACGTGTAACGTATAACGTATAACGTGTAACATATAACGTATAACGTATAACGTATGACGTATAACGTATAACGTATAACGTGTAACGAAGAACGTATAACGAATAACGTAAAACGTATAACGTATAACGTATAACGTATAACGTATATCGTATAACGTATAAGGTATAACGTGTAACGTATAACGTAAAACATATGACGTATTACATATAACGTATAACGTATAACGTATAACGTATAACGAATAACGTAAAACGTATAACGTATAACGTATAACGTATAACGTATAACGTATAACGTATAACGTATAACGTATAACGTATAAGGTATAACGTGTAACGTATAACGTAAAACGTATGACGTATTACATATAACGTATAACGTATAACGTATAACGTATAACGTATAACGTATAACGTATAACGTATAACGTATAACGTATAACGTATAACGTATAACGTATAACGTATAACGTATAATGTATAACGTATAACGTATAACGTATACCGTATAACGTATAACGTATAACGTATGACGTATAACGTATAACGTATAACGTATAACGTATAACGTATAACGTATAACGTATAACGTATAACGTATAACGTATAACGTATAACGTATAACGTATAGCGTATAACGTACAGCGTATAACGTATAACGTATAACGTATAACGTATAACGTATAACGTATAACGTATAACGTATAACGTATAACGTATAACGTATAACGTATAACGTATAACGTATAACGTATAACGTATAACGTATAACGTATAACGTATTACGTATAACGTATAACGTATAACGTATAACGTATAACGTATAACGTATAACGTATAACCTATATTGTGTAACGTCTAACGTATAACGAATGACGTATAACGTATAACGTATAACGTATAACGTATAACGTATAACGTATAACGTATAACGTATAACGTATAACGTATAACGTATAACGTATAACGTATAACGTATAACGTATAACGTATAACGTATAACGTATAACTTATAACGTATAACGTATAACGTACAACGTATAACCTATAACGTATAACCTATAACGTATATTCTATAACGTATAACGTATAACGTATAACGTATAACGTATAACGTATAACGTATAACGTATAACGTATAACGTATAACGTATAACGTATAACGTATAACGTATAACGTATAACGTATAACGTATAACGTATAACGTATAACGTATGACGTATAACGTATAACGTATAACGTATAAAGTATAACGTATAACGTATAACGTATAACGTATAACGTATAACGTATAACGTATAACGTATAACGTATAACGTATAACGTATAACGTATAACGTATAACGTATAACGTATAACGTATAACGTATAACGTATAACGTATAACGTATAACGTATAACGTATAACGTATAACGTATAACGTATAACGTATAACGTATAACGTATAACGTATAACGTATAACGTATAACGTATAACGTATAACGTATAACGTATAACGTATAACGTATAACGTATAACGTATAACGTATAACGTATAACGTATAACGTATAACGTATAACGTGTAACGTATAACGTAGAACGTGTAACGTGTAACGTATAACGTGTAACATATAACGTATAACGTATAACGTATGACGTATAACGTATAACGTATAACGTGTAACGAAGAACGTATAACGAATAACGTAAAACGTATAACGTATAACGTATAACGTATAACGTATAACGTATAACGTATAACGTATAACGTATAACGTATAAGGTATAACGTGTAACGTATAACGTAAAACGTATGACGTATTACATATAACGTATAACGTATAACGTATAACGTATAACCTATAACGTATAACCTATAACGTATATTCTATAACGTATAACGTATAACGTATAACGTATAACGTATAACGTATAACGTATAACGTATAACGTATAACGTATAACGTATAATGTATAACGTATAACGTATAACGTATACCGTATAACGTATAACGTATAACGTATGACGTATAACGTATAACGTATAACGTATAACGTATAACGTATAACGTATAACGTATAACGTATAACGTATAACGTATAACGTATAACGTATAACGTATAGCGTATAACGTACAGCGTATAACGTATAACGTATAACGTATAACGTATAACGTATAACGAATAACGTATAACGTATAACGTATAACGTATAACGTATAACGTATAACGTATAACGTATAACGTATAACGTATAACGTATAACGTATTACGTATAACGTATAACGTATAACGTATAACGTATAACGTATAACTTATAACGTATAACCTATATTGTGTAACGTCTAACGTATAACGTATAACGTAGAACGTATAACGTAGAACGTATAACGTATAACGTATAACCTATAACGTATTATGTATAACATATAATGTATAACGTATAACGTATAACGTATAACGTAAAACGTATAACGTATAACGTATAACGTATAACGTATAACGTATAACGTAAAACGTATAACGTATAACGTATAAGGTGTAACGTATAACTTATGACGTATAACGTATAACGTATAACGTATAACGTGTAACGTATAACGTATAACGTATAACGTATAACGTATAACGTATAACGTATAACCTATATTGTGTAACGTCTAACGTATAACGAATGACGTATAACGTATAACGTATAACGTATAACGTATAACGTATAACGTATAACGTATAACGTATAACGTATAACGTATAACGTATAACGTATAACGTATAACGTATAACGTATAACGTATAACGTATAACTTATAACGTATAACGTATAACGTATAACGTATAACCTATAACGTATATTCTATAACGTATAACGTATAACGTATAACGTATAACGTATAACGTATAACGTATAACCTATAACGTATATTCTATAACGTATAACGTATAACGTATAACGTATAACGTATAACGTATAACGCATAACGTATAACGTATAACGTATAACGTATGACGTATAACGTATAACGTATAACGTATAACGTATAACGTATAACGTATAACGTATAACGTATAACGTATAACGTATAACGTATAACGTATAACGTATAACGTATAACGTAAAACGTATAACGTATAACGTATAACGTATAACGTGTAACGTATAACGTATAACGTGTAACGTATAACGTAGAACGTGTAACGTATAACGTATAACGTGTAACATATAACGTATAACGTGTAACATATAACGTATAACGTATAACGTATAGCGTATAACGTATAACGTATAATGTATAACGTATAACGTATAACGTATAACGTACAACATATAACGTATAACGTATAACGTGTAACGTATAACGTAGAACGTGTAACGTATAACGTATAACGTGTAACATATAACGTATAACGTATAACGTATGACGTATAACGTATAACTTATAACGTATAACGTATAACGTACAACGTATAACCTATAACGTATAACGTATAACGTATAACGTATAACGTATAACGTATAACGTATAATGTATAACGTATAACGTATAACGTATAACGTACAACATATAACGTATAACGTATAACGTGTAACGTATAACGTAGAACGTGTAACGTATAACGTATAACGTGTAACATATAACGTATAACGTATAACGTATGACGTATAACGTATAACGTATAACGTGTAACGAAGAACGTATAACGAATAACGTAAAACGTATAACGTATAACGTATAACGTATAACGTATATCGTATAACGTATAAGGTATAACGTGTAACGTATAACGTAAAACATATGACGTATTACATATAACGTATAACGTATAACGTATAACGTATAACGAATAACGTAAAACGTATAACGTATAACGTATAACGTATAACGTATAACGTATAACGTATAACGTATAACGTATAACGTATAAGGTATAACGTGTAACGTATAACGTAAAACGTATGACGTATTACATATAACGTATAACGTATAACGTATAACGTATAACGTATAACGTATAACGTATAACGTATAACGTATAACGTATAACGTATAACGTATAACGTATAACGTATAACGTATAACGTATAATGTATAACGTATAACGTATAACGTATACCGTATAACGTATAACGTATAACGTATGACGTATAACGTATAACGTATAACGTATAACGTATAACGTATAACGTATAACGTATAACGTATAACGTATAACGTATAACGTATAACGTATAGCGTATAACGTACAGCGTATAACGTATAACGTATAACGTATAACGTATAACGTATAACGTATAACGTATAACGTATAACGTATAACGTATAACGTATAACGTATAACGTATAACGTATAACGTATAACGTATAACGTATAACGTATAACGTATTACGTATAACGTATAACGTATAACGTATAACGTATAACGTATAACGTATAACGTATAACCTATATTGTGTAACGTCTAACGTATAACGAATGACGTATAACGTATAACGTATAACGTATAACGTATAACGTATAACGTATAACGTATAACGTATAACGTATAACGTATAACGTATAACGTATAACGTATTACGTATAACGTATAACGTATAACGTATAACGTATAACTTATAACGTATAACGTATAACGTACAACGTATAACCTATAACGTATAACCTATAACGTATATTCTATAACGTATAACGTATAACGTATAACGTATAACGTATAACGTATAACGTATAACGTATAACGTATAACGTATAACGTATAACGTATAACGTATAACGTATAACGTATAACGTATAACGTATAACGTATAACGTATAACGTATAACGTATGACGTATAACGTATAACGTATAACGTATAAAGTATAACGTATAACGTATAACGTATAACGTATAACGTATAACGTATAACGTATAACGTATAACGTATAACGTATAACGTATAACGTATAACGTATAACGTATAACGTATAACGTATAACGTATAACGTATAACGTATAACGTATAACGTATAACGTATAACGTATAACGTATAACGTATAACGTATAACGTATAACGTATAACGTATAACGTATAACGTATAACGTATAACGTATAACGTATAACGTATAACGTATAACGTATAACGTATAACGTATAACGTATAACGTATAACGTATAACGTATAACGTGTAACGTATAACGTAGAACGTGTAACGTGTAACGTATAACGTGTAACATATAACGTATAACGTATAACGTATGACGTATAACGTATAACGTATAACGTATAACGTGTAACGAAGAACGTATAACGAATAACGTAAAACGTATAACGTATAACGTATAACGTATAACGTATAACGTATAACGTATAACGTATAACGTATAACGTATAAGGTATAACGTGTAACGTATAACGTAAAACGTATGACGTATTACATATAACGTATAACGTATAACGTATAACGTATAACGTATAACGTATAACGTATAACGTATAACGTATAACGTATAACGTATAACGTATAACGTATAACGTATAACGTATAATGTATAACGTATAACGTATAACGTATACCGTATAACGTATAACGTATAACGTATGACGTATAACGTATAACGTATAACGTATAACGTATAACGTATAACGTATAACGTATAACGTATAACGTATAACGTATAACGTATAACGTATAACGTATAGCGTATAACGTACAGCGTATAACGTATAACGTATAACGTATAACGTATAACGTATAACGTATAACGTATAACGTATATCGTATAACGTATAACGTATAACGTATAACGTATAACGTATAACGTATAACGTATAACGTATAACGTATAACGTATTACGTATAACGTATAACGTATAACGTATAACGTATAACGTATAACTTATAACGTATAACCTATATTGTGTAACGTCTAACGTATAACGAATGACGTATAACGTATAACGTATAACGTATAACGTATAACGTATAACGTATAACGTATAACGTATAACGTATAACGTATAACGTATAACGTATAACGTATAACGTATAACGTATAACGTATAACGTATAACGTATAACGTATAACGCATAACGTATAACGCATAACGTATAACGTATAACGTATAACGTATAACGTATAACGTATAACGTATAACGTATAACGTATAACGTATAACGTATAACGTATAACGTATAACGTATAACGTATAACGTATAACGTATAACGTATAACGTATAACGTATAACGTATAACGTATAACGTATAACGTATAACGTATAACGTATAACGTATAACGTATAACGTATAACGTATAACGTATAACGTATAACGTATAACGTATGACGTATAACGTATAACGTATAACGTGTAACGAAGAACGTATAACGTATAACGTATAACGTATAACGTATAACGTATAACGTATAACGTATAACGTATAACGTATAACGTATGACGTATAACGTATAACGTATAACGTATAACGTATAACGTATAACGTATAACGTATAACGTATAACGTATAACGTATAACGTATAACGTATAACGTATAACGTATAACGTATAACATATAACGTATAACGTATAACGTGTAACGTATAACGTAGAACGTGTAACGTATAACGTATAACGTGTAACATATAACGTATAACGTATAACGTATGACGTATAACGTATAACGTATAACGTGTAACGAAGAACGTATAACGAATAACGTAAAACGTATAACGTATAACGTATAACGTATAACGTATAACGTATAACGTATAACGTATAACGTATAACGTATAACGTATAACGTATAACGCATAACGTATAACGTATAACGTATAACGTATAACGGATAACGTATAACGTGTAACGTATAACGTAAAACGTATGACGTATTACATATTACGTATAACGTATAAAGTATAACGTATAACGTATAACGTATAACGTATAACGTATAACGTATAACGTATAACGTATAAAGTATAACGTATAACGTATAACGTATAACGTATAACGTATAACGTATAACGTATAAAGTATAACGTATAACGTATAACGTATAACGTATAACGTATAACGTATAACGTATAACGTATAACGTATAACGTATAACGTATAACGTATAACGTATAACGTATAACGTATAACGTATAACGTATAACGTATAACGTATAACGTATAACGTATAACGTATAACGTATAACGTATAACGTATAACGTATAACGTATAACGTATAACGTATAACGTATGACGTATAACGTATAACGTATAACGTATAACGTATAACATATAACGTATAACGTATAACGTATGACGTATAACGTATAACGTATAACGTATAAAGTATAACGTATAACGTATAACGTATAACGTATAACGTATAACGTATAACGTATAACGTATAACGTATAACGTATAACGTATAACGTATAACGTATAACGTATAACGTATAACGTATAACGTATAACGTATAACGTATAACGTATAACGTAAAACGTATAACGTATGACGTATTACATATTACGTATAACGTATAACGTATAACGTATAACGTATAACGTATAACGTATAACGTATCACGTATAAGGTATGACCTATAACGTATATCGTATAACGTATAACGTATAACCTATAACGTATAACGTATAACGTATAACGTATAACGTATAACGTATAACGTATAACGTATAACGTATAACGTGTAACGTATAACGTATAACGTATAACGTATAACGTATAAAGTATGACGTATAACGTATAACGTATAACGCATAGCGTATAACGTAAAACGTATGACGTATTACATATTACGTATAACGTATAACGTATAACGTATAACGTATAACGTATAACGTATAACGTATAACGTATAACGTATAACGTATAACGTATAACGTATAACGTATAACGTATAACGTATAACGTATAACGTATAACGTAGAACGTATAACGTATAACGTATAACGTATAACGTATAACGTATAACGTATAACGTATAACGTATAACGTATAACGTATAACGTATAACGTATAACGTATAACGTATAACGTATAACGTATAACGTATAACGTATAAAGTATAACGTAAAACGTATGACGTATTACATATTACGTATAACGTATAACGTATAACGTATAACGTATAAAGTATAACGTATAACGTATAACGTATAACGTATAACGTATAACGTATAACGTATAACGTACAACGTATAACGTATAACGTATAACGTGTAACGTCTAACGTATAATGTATGACGTATAACGTATAACGTATGACGTATAACGTATAGCGTATAACGTATAACGTATAGCGTATAACGTATAACGTATAACGTATAACGTATAACGTTTAACGTATAACGTATAACGTGTAACGTATAACGTATAACGTATAACGTATAACGTATAACGTATAACGTATAACGTATAACGTATAACCTATATTGTGTAACGTCTAACGTATAACGAATGACGTATAACGTATAAGGTACAACGTATAACGTATAACGTATAACGTATAACGTATAACGTATAACGTATAACGTATAACGTATAACGTATAACGTATAACGTATAACTTATAACGTATAACGTATAACGTATAACGTATAACGTATAACCTATAACGTATATTCTATAACGTATAACGTATAACGTATAACGTATAACGTATAACGTATAACGTATAACGTATAACGTATAACGTATAACGTATAACGTATAACGTATAACGTATAACGTATAACGTATAACGTATAACCTATATTGTGTAACATCTAACGTATAACGTATAACGTATAACGTATAACGTACAACGTATAACGTATAACGTATAACGTATAACGTATAACGTATAACGTATAACGTATAACGTATAACGTATAACGTATAACGTATAACGTATAACGTATAACGTATAACGTATAACGTATAACGTATAACGTATAACGAATAACGTAAAACGTATAACGTATAACGTATAACGTATAACGTATAACGTATAACGTATAACGTATAACGTATAACGTATAACGTATAACGTATAACGTATAACGTATAACGTATAACGTATAACGTATAACGTGTAACGTATAACGTAAAACGTATGACGTATTACATATTACGTATAACGTATAACGTATAACGTATAACGTATAACGTATAACGTATAACGTATAACGTATAACGTATAACGTATAAAGTATAACGTATAACGTATAACGTATAACGTATAACGTATAACGTATAACGTATAACGTATAACGTATAACGTATAACGTATAACGTATAACGTATAACGTATAACGTATAACGTATAACGTATAACGTATTACGTATAACGTATAACCTATAACGTATTACGTATAACGTATAACGTATAACGTATAACGTATAACGTATAACGTATAACGTATAACGTATAACGTATAACGCATAACGTAAAACGTATAACGTTTAACGTATAACGTATAACGTATAACGTATAACGTATAACGTATAACGTATAACGTATAACGTATAACGTAAAACGTATAACGTATGACGTATTACATATTACGTATAACGTATAACGTATAACGTATAACGTATAACGTATAACGTATAACGTATCACGTATAAGGTATGACCTATAACGTATATCGTATAACGTATAACGTATAACCTATAACGTATAACGTATAACGTATAACGTATAACGTATAACGTATAACGTGTAACGTATAACGTATAACGTATAACGTATAACGTATAAAGTATGACGTATAACGTATAACGTATAACGCATAGCGTATAACGTAAAACGTATGACGTATTACATATTACGTATAACGTATAACGTATAACGTATAACGTATAACGTATAACGTATAACGTATAACGTATAACGTATAACGTGTAACGTATAACGTATAACGTATAACGTATAACGTATAAAGTATGACGTATAACGTATAACGTATAACGCATAGCGTATAACGTAAAACGTATGACGTATTACATATTACGTATAACGTATAACGTATAACGTATAACGTATAACGTATAACGTATAACGTATAACGTATAACGTATAACGTATAACGTATAACGCATAACTTATAACGTATAACGTATAACGTATAACGTATAACGTATAACCTATAACGTATATTCTATAACGTATAACGTATAACGTATAACGTATTACGTATAACGTATAACGTATAACGTATAACGTATAACGTATAACGTATAACGTATAACGCATAACGTAAAACGTATAACGTTTAACGTATAACGTATAACGTATAACGTATAACGTATAACGTATAACGTATAACGTATAACGTAAAACGTATAACGTATGACGTATTACATATTACGTATAACGTATAACGTATAACGTATAACGTATAACGTATAACGTATAACGTATCACGTATAAGGTATGACCTATAACGTATATCGTATAACGTATAACGTATAACCTATAACGTATAACGTATAACGTATAACGTATAACGTATAACGTATAACGTGTAACGTATAACGTATAACGTATAACGTATAACGTATAAAGTATGACGTATAACGTATAACGTATAACGCATAGCGTATAACGTAAAACGTATGACGTATTACATATTACGTATAACGTATAACGTATAACGTATAACGTATAACGTATAACGTATAACGTATAACGTATAACGTATAACGTATAACGTATAACGTATAACGTATAACGTATAACGTATAACGTATAACGTATAACGTATAACGTATAACGTATAACGTATAACGTAGAACGTATAACGTATAACGTATAACGTATAACGTATAACGTATAACGTATAACGTATAACGTATAACGTATAACGTATAACGTATAACGTATAACGTATAACGTATAACGTATAACGTATAACGTATAAAGTATAACGTAAAACGTATGACGTATTACATATTACGTATAACGTATAACGTATAACGTATAACGTATAACGTATAACGTATAACGTATAACGTATAACGTATAACGTATAACGTATAACGTATAACGTATAACGTATAACGTATAACGTATAACGTATAACGTATAACGTATAACGTATAACGTATAACGTATAACGTATAACGTATAACGTATAACGTATAACGTATAACGTATAACGTATAACGTGTAACGTCTAACGTATAATGTATGACGTATAACGTATAACGTATAACGTATAACGTATAGCGTATAACGTATAACGTATAGCGTATAACGTATAACGTATAACGTATAACGTATAACGTATAACGTATAACGTATAACGTATAACGTATAACGTATAACGTATTACGTATAACGTATAACGTATAACGTATAACGTATAACGTATAACGTATAACCTATAACGTATATTCTATAACGTATAACGTATAACGTATAACGTATAACGTATAACGTATAACGTATAACGTATAACGTATAACGTATAACGTATAACGTATAACGTATTACGTATAACGTATAACCTATAACGTATTACGTATAACGTATAACGTATAACGTATAACGTATAACGTATAACGTATAACGTATAACGTATAACGCATAACGTAAAACGTATAACGTATAACGTATAACGTATAACGTATAACGTATAACGTATAACGTATAACGTAAAACGTATAACGTATGACGTATTACATATTACGTATAACGTATAACGTATAACGTATAACGTATAACGTATAACGTATAACGTATCGCGTATAAGGTATGACCTATAACGTATAACGTATAACGTATAACGTATAACGTATAACCTATAACGTATATTCTATAACGTATAACGTATAACGTATAACGTATTACGTATAACGTATAACGTATAACGTATAACGTATAACGTATAACGTATAACCTATAACGTATATTCTATAACGTATAACGTATAACGTATAACGTATTACGTATAACGTATAACGTATAACGTATAACGTATAACGTATAACGTATAACGTATAACGTATAACGCATAACGTAAAACGTATAACGTGTAACGTATAACGTATAACGTATAACGTATAACGTATAAAGTATGACGTATAACGTATAACGTATAACGCATAGCGTATAACGTAAAACGTATGACGTATTACATATTACGTATAACGTATAACGTATAACGTATAACGTATAACGTATAACGTATAACGTATAACGTATAACGTATAACGTATAACGTATAACGTATAACGTATAACGTATAACGTATAACGTATAACGTATAACGTATAACGTATAACGTAGAACGTAGAACGTATAACGTATAACGTATAACGTATAACGTATAACGTATAACGTATAACATATAACGTATAACGTATAACGTATAACGTATAACGTATAACGTATAACGTATAACGTATAACGTATAACGTATAACGTATAAAGTATAACGTAAAACGTATGACGTATTACATATTACGTATAACGTATAACGTATAACGTATAGCGTATAACGTATAACGTATAACGTATAACGTATAACGTATAACGTATAACGTATAACGTATAACGTATAACGTATAACGTATAACGTATAACGTATAACGTATAACGTATAACGTATAACGTATAACGTATAACGTATAACGTATAACGTATAACGTATAACGTATAACGTATAACGTATAACGTATAACGTATAACGTATAACGTATTACGTATAACGTATAACCTATAACGTATTACGTATAACGTATAACGTATAACGTATAACGTATAACGTATAACGTATAACGTATAACGTATAACGCATAACGTAAAACGTATAACGTATAACGTATAACGTATAACGTATAACGTATAACGTATAACGTATAACGTAAAACGTATAACGTATGACGTATTACATATTACGTATAACGTATAACGTATAACGTATAACGTATAACGTATAACGTATCGCGTATAAGGTATGACCTATAACGTATATCGTATAACGTATAACGTATAACCAATAACGTATAACGTATAACGTATAACGTATAACGTATAACGTATAACGTGTAACGTATAACGTATAACGTATAACGTATAACGTATAAAGTATGACGTATAACGTATAACGTATAACGTATAACGCATAGCGTATAACGTAAAACGTATGACGTATTACATATTACGTATAACGTATAACGTATAACGTATAACGTATAACGTATAACGTATAACGTATAACGTATAACGTATAACGTATAACGTATAACGTATAACGTATAACGTATAACGTATAACGTATAACGTAGAACGTATAACGTATAACGTATAACGTATAACGTATAACGTATAACGTATAACGTATAACGTATAACGTATAACGTATAACGTATAACGTATAACGTATAACGTATAACGTATAACGTATAACGTATAACGTATAACGTAGAACGTATAACGTATAACGTATAACGTATAACGTATAACGTATAACGTATAACGTATAACGTATAACGTATAACGTATAACGTATAACGTATAACGTATAACGTATAACGTATAACGTATAACGTGTAACGTCTAACGTATAATGTATGACGTATAACGTATAACGTATAACGTATAACGTATAGCGTATAACGTATAACGTATAACGTATAACGTATAACGTATAACGTATAACGTATAACGTATAACGTATAACGTATAACGTATAACGTATAACGTATAACGTATAACGCATAACTTATAACGTATAACGTATAACGTATAACGTATAACGTATAACCTATAACGTATATTCTATAACGTATAACGTATAACGTATAACGTATTACGTATAACGTATAACGTATAACGTATAACGTATAACGTATAACGTATAACGTATAACGTATAACGCATAACGTAAAACGTATAACGTTTAACGTATAACGTATAACGTATAACGTATAACGTATAACGTATAACGTATAACGTATAACGTAAAACGTATAACGTATGACGTATTACATATTACGTATAACGTATAACGTATAACGTATAACGTATAACGTATAACGTATAACGTATCACGTATAAGGTATGACCTATAACGTATATCGTATAACGTATAACGTATAACGTATAACGTATAACGTATAACGTATAACGTATAACGTATAACGTATAACGTATAACGTGTAACGTCTAACGTATAATGTATGACGTATAACGTATAACGTATAACGTATAACGTATAGCGTATAACGTATAACGTATAACGTATAACGTATAACGTATAACGTATAACGTATAACGTATAACGTATAACGTATAACGTATAACGTATAACGTATAACGTATAACGCATAACTTATAACGTATAACGTATAACGTATAACGTATAACGTATAACCTATAACGTATATTCTATAACGTATAACGTATAACGTATAACGTATTACGTATAACGTATAACGTATAACGTATAACGTATAACGTATAACGTATAACGTATAACGTATAACGTATAACGCATAACGTAAAACGTATAACGTTTAACGTATAACGTATAACGTATAACGTATAACGTATAACGTATAACGTATAACGTATAACGTAAAACGTATAACGTATGACGTATTACATATTACGTATAACGTATAACGTATAACGTATAACGTATAACGTATAACGTATAACGTATCACGTATAAGGTATGACCTATAACGTATATCGTATAACGTATAACGTATAACCTATAACGTATAACGTATAACGTATAACGTATAACGTATAACGTATAACGTGTAACGTATAACGTATAACGTATAACGTATAACGTATAAAGTATGACGTATAACGTATAACGTATAACGCATAGCGTATAACGTAAAACGTATGACGTATTACATATTACGTATAACGTATAACGTATAACGTATAACGTATAACGTATAACGTATAACGTATAACGTATAACGTATAACGTATAACGTATAACGTATAACGTATAACGTATAACGTATAACGTATAACGTATAACGTATAACGTATAACGTATAACGTAGAACGTATAACGTATAACGTATAACGTATAACGTATAACGTATAACGTATAACGTATAACGTATAACGTATAACGTATAACGTATAACGTATAACGTATAACGTATAACGTATAACGTATAACGTATAAAGTATAACGTAAAACGTATGACGTATTACATATTACGTATAACGTATAACGTATAACGTATAACGTATAACGTATAACGTATAACGTATAACGTATAACGTATAACGTATAACGTATAACGTATAACGTATAACGTATAACGTATAACGTATAACGTATAACGTATAACGTATAACGTATAACGTATAACGTATAACGTATAACGTATAACGTATAACGTATAACGTATAACGTATAACGTATAACGTATAACGTGTAACGTCTAACGTATAATGTATGACGTATAACGTATAACGTATAACGTATAACGTATAGCGTATAACGTATAACGTATAGCGTATAACGTATAACGTATAACGTATAACGTATAACGTATAACGTATAACGTATAACGTATAACGTATAACGTATAACGTATTACGTATAACGTATAACGTATAACGTATAACGTATAACGTATAACGTATAACCTATAACGTATATTCTATAACGTATAACGTATAACGTATAACGTATAACGTATAACGTATAACGTATAACGTAGAACGTATAACGTATAACGTATAACGTATAACGTATAACGTATAACGTATAACGTATAACGTATAACGTATAACGTATAACGTATAACGTATAACGTATAACGTATTACGTATAACGTATAACCTATAACGTATTACGTATAACGTATAACGTATAACGTATAACGTATAACGTATAACGTATAACGTATAACGTATAACGCATAACGTAAAACGTATAACGTATAACGTATAACGTATAACGTATAACGTATAACGTATAACGTATAACGTAAAACGTATAACGTATGACGTATTACATATTACGTATAACGTATAACGTATAACGTATAACGTATAACGTATAACGTATAACGTATAACGTATAACCTATAACGTATATTCTATAACGTATAACGTATAACGTATAACGTATTACGTATAACGTATAACGTATAACGTATAACGTATAACGTATAACGTATAACGTATAACGTATAACGCATAACGTATAACGTATAACGTATAACGTATAACGTATAACGTATAACGTATAACGTATAACGTAGAACGTAGAACGTATAACGTATAACGTATAACGTATAACGTATAACGTATAACGTATAACATATAACGTATAACGTATAACCTATAACGTATATTCTATAACGTATAACGTATAACGTATAACGTATTACGTATAACGTATAACGTATAACGTATAACGTATATTCTATAACGTATAACGTATAACGTATAACGTATTACGTATAACGTATAACGTATAACGTATAACGTATAACGTATAACGTATAACCTATAACGTATATTCTATAACGTATAACGTATAACGTATAACGTATAACGTATAACGTATAACGCATAACTTATAACGTATAACGTATAACGTATAACGTATAACGTATAACCTATAACGTATATTCTATAACGTATAACGTATAACGTATAACGTATTACGTATAACGTATAACGTATAACGTATAACGTATAACGTATAACGTATAACGTATAACGTATAACGTATAACGCATAACGTAAAACGTATAACGTTTAACGTATAACGTATAACGTATAACGTATAACGTATAACGTATAACGTATAACGTATAACGTAAAACGTATAACGTATGACGTATTACATATTACGTATAACGTATAACGTATAACGTATAACGTATAACGTATAACGTATAACGTATCACGTATAAGGTATGACCTATAACGTATATCGTATAACGTATAACGTATAACCTATAACGTATAACGTATAACGTATAACGTATAACGTATAACGTATTACGTATAACGTATAACGTATAACGTATAACGTATAACGTATAACATATAACGTATAAAGTATGACGTATAACGTATAACGTATAACGCATAGCGTATAACGTAAAACGTATGACGTATTACATATTACGTATAACGTATAACGTATAACGTATAACGTATAACGTATAACGTATAACGTATAACGTATCACGTATAAGGTATGACCTATAACGTATATCGTATAACGTATAACGTATAACCTATAACGTATAACGTATAACGTATAAATTATAACGTTTAACGTATAACGTATAACGTGTAACGTATAACGTATAACGTATAACATATAACGTATAAAGTATGACGTATAACGTATAACGTATAACGCATAGCGTATAACGTAAAACGTATGACGTATTACATATTACGTATAACGTATAACGTATAACGTATAACGTATAACGTATAACGTATAACGTATGACGTATAACGTATAACGTATAACGTATAACGTATAGCGTATAACGTATAACGTATAGCGTATAACGTATAACGTATAACGTATAACGTATAACGTATAACGTATAACGTATAACGTATAACGTATAACGTATAACGTATAACGTATAACGTATAACCTATATTGTGTAACGTCTAACGTATAACGAATGACGTATAACGTATAAGGTACAACGTATAACGTATAACGTATAACGTATAACGTATAACGTATAACGTATAACGTATAACGTATAACGTATAACGTATAACTTATAACGTATAACGTATAACGTATAACGTATAACGTATAACCTATAACGTATATTCTATAACGTATAACGTATAACGTATAACGTATAACGTATAACGTATAACGTATAACGTATAACGTATAACGTATAACGTATAACGTATAACGTATAACGTATAACGTATAACGTATAACGTATAACGTATAACGTATAACGTATAACGTATAACGTATAACGTATAACCTATATTGTGTAACATCTAACGTATAACGTATAACGTATAACGTATAACGTACAACGTATAACGTATAACGTATAACGTATAACGTATAACGTATAACGTATAACGTATAACGTATAACGTATAACGTATAACGTATAACGTATAACGTATAACGTATAACGTATAACGTATAACGTATAACGTATAACGAATAACGTAAAACGTATAACGTATAACGTATAACGTATAACGTATAACGTATAACGTATAACGTATAACGTATAACGTATAACGTATAACGTATAACGTATAACGTATAACGTATAACGTATAACGTATTACGTATAACGTATAACCTATAACGTATTACGTATAACGTATAACGTATAACGTATAACGTATAACGTATAACGTATAACGTATAAAGTATAACGTATAACGTATAACGTATAAAGTATAACGTAAAACGTATGACGTATTACATATTACGTATAACGTATAACGAATAACGTAAAACGTATAACGTATAACGTATAACGTATAACGTATAACGTATAACGTATAACGTATAACGTATAACGTATAACGTATAACGTATAACGTATAACGTATAACGTATAACGTATAACGTATAACGTATAACGTATTACGTATAACGTATAACGTATAACGTATAACGTGTAACGTATAACGTATAACGTATAACGTATAACGTATAACGTATAACGTATAACGTATAACGTATAACGTATAAAGTATAACGTAAAACGTATGACGTATTACATATTACGTATAACGTATAACGTATAACGTATAACGTATAACGTATAACGTATAACGTATAACGTATAACGTATAACGTATAACGTATAACGTATAACGTATAACGTATAAAGTATAACGTATAACGTATAACGTATAACGTATAACGTATAACGTATAACGTATAACGTACAACGTATAACGTATAACGTATAACGTGTAACGTCTAACGTATAATGTATGACGTATAACGTATAACGTATAACGTATAACGTATAGCGTATAACGTATAACGTATAGCGTATAACGTATAACGTATAACGTATAACGTATAACGTATAACGTATAACGTATAACGTATAACGTATAACGTATAACGTATAACGTATAACGTATAACGTATAACGTATAACGTATAACGTGTAACGTATAACGTATAACGTATAACATATAACGTATAAAGTATGACGTATAACGTATAACGTATAACGCATAGCGTATAACGTAAAACGTATGACGTATTACATATTACGTATAACGTATAACGTATAACGTATAACGTATAACGTATAACGTATAACGTATAACGTATAACGTATCACGTATAAGGTATGACCTATAACGTATATCGTATAACGTATAACGTATAACCTATAACGTATAACGTATAACGTATAAATTATAACGTATAACGTATAACGTATAACGTGTAACGTATAACGTATAACGTATAACATATAACGTATAAAGTATGACGTATAACGTATAACGTATAACGCATAGCGTATAACGTAAAACGTATGACGTATTACATATTACGTATAACGTATAACGTATAACGTATAACGTATAACGTATAACGTATAACGTATGACGTATAACGTATAACGTATAACGTATAACGTATAGCGTATAACGTATAACGTATAGCGTATAACGTATAACGTATAACGTATAACGTAAAACGTATAACGTATAACGTATAACGTATAACGTATAACGTATAACGTATAACGTATAACGTATAACCTATATTGTGTAACGTCTAACGTATAACGAATGACGTATAACGTATAAGGTACAACGTATAACGTATAACGTATAACGTATAACGTATAACGTATAACGTATAACGCATAACGTATAACGTATAACGTATAACTTATAACGTATAACGTATAACGTATAACGTATAACGTATAACCTATAACGTATATTCTATAACGTATAACGTATAACGTATAACGTATAACGTATAACGTATAACGTATAACGTATAACGTATAACGTATAACGTATAACGTATAACGTATAACGTATAACGTATAACGTATAACGTATAACGTATAACGTATAACCTATATTGTGTAACATCTAACGTATAACGTATAACGTATAGCGTATAACGTACAACGTATAACGTATAACGTATAACGTATAACGTATAACGTATAACGTATAACGTATAACGTATAACGTATAACGTATAACGTATAACGTATAACGTATAACGTATAACGTATAACGTATAACGTATAACGTATAACGAATAACGTATAACGTATAACGTATAACGTATAACGTATAACGTATAACGTATAACGTATAACGTATAACGTATAACGTATAACGTATAACGTATAACGTATTACGTATAACGTATAACCTATAACGTATTACGTATAACGTATAACGTATAACGTATAACGTATAACGTATAACGTATAAAGTATAACGTATAACGTATAACGTATAAAGTATGACGTATAACGTATAACGTATAACGCATAGCGTATAACGTAAAACGTATGACGTATTACATATTACGTATAACGTATAACGTATAACGTATAACGCATAACGTATAACGTATAACGTATAACGTATAACGTATAACGTATAACGTATAACGTATAACGTATAACGTATAACGTATAACGTATAACGTATAACGTATAACGTATAACGTATAACGTATAACGTATAACGTAGAACGTATAACGTATAACGTATAACGTATAACGTATAACGTATAACGTATAACGTATAACGTATAACGTATAACGTATAACGTATAACGTATAACGTATAACGTATAACGTATAACGTATAACGTATAACGTATAAAGTATAACGTAAAACGTATGACGTATTACATATTACGTATAACGTATAACGTATAACGTATAACGTATAACGTATAACGTATAACGTATAACGTATAACGTATAACGTATAACGTATAACGTATAACGTATAACGTATAACGTATAACGTATAACGTATAACGTATAACGTATAACGTATAACGTATAACGTATAACGTATAACGTATAACGTATAACGTATAACGTATAACGTATAACGTATAACGTATAACGTATAACGTATAACGTGTAACGTCTAACGTATAATGTATGACGTATAACGTATAACGCATAACGTATAACGTATAGCGTATAACGTATAACGTATAGCGTATAACGTATAACGTATAACGTATAACGTATAACGTATAACGTATAACGTATAACGTATAACGTATAACGTATAACGTATAACGTATAACGTATAACGTATAACGTATAACGTATAACGTATAACGTATAACCTATATTGTGTAACGTCTAACGTATAACGAATGACGTATAACGTATAAGGTACAACGTATAACGTATAACGTATAACGTATAACGTATAACGTATAACGTATAACGTATAACGTATAACGTATAACGTATAACTTATAACGTATAACGTATAACGTATAACGTATAACGTATAACCTATAACGTATATTCTATAACGTATAACGTATAACGTATAACGTATAACGTATAACGTATAACGTATAACGTATAACGTATAACGTATAACGTATAACGTATAACGTATAACGTATAACGTATAACGTATAACGTATAACGTATAACGTATAACGTATAACGTATAACGTATAACGTATAACGTATAACGTATAACGTATAACGTATAACGTATAACGTATAACGTATAACGTATAACGTATAACGTATAACGTATAACGTATAACGTATAACGTATAACGTATAACGTATAACGTATAACCTATATTGTGTAACATCTAACGTATAACGTATAACGTATAACGTATAACGTATAACGTACAACGTATAACGTAGAACGTATAACGTATAACGTATAACGTATAACGTATAACGTATAACGTATAACGTATAACGTATAACGTATAACGTATAACGTATAACGTATAACGTATAACGTATAACGTATAACGTATAACGTATAACGTATAACGTATAACGTATAACGTATAACGTATAACGTATAACGTATAACGTATAACGTATAACGTATAACGTATAACGTATAACTTATAACGTGTAACGTATAACGTATAACGTATAACGTATAACCTATAACGTATATTCTATAACGTATAACGTATAACGTATAACGTATAACCTATAACGTATATTCTATAACGTATAACGTATAACGTATAACGTATAACGTATAACGTATAACGTATAACGTATAACGTATAACGTATAACGTATAACGTATAACATATAACGTATAACGTATAACATATTATATAACGTATAACGTAGAACGTATAACGTATAACGTATAACGTATAACGTATGACGTATAACGTATAACGTATAACGTATAACGTATAACGTATAACGTATAACGTATAACGTATAACGTATAGCGTATAACGTATAACGTATAACGTATAACGTATAACGTAAAACGTATAACGTATGACGTATTACATATTACGTATAACGTATAACGTATAACGTATAACGTATAACGTATAACGTATAACGTATAACGTATCACGTATAAGGTATGACCTATAACGTATATCGTATAACGTATAACGTATAACCTATAACGTATAACGTATAACGTATAACGTATAACGTATAACGTATAACGTATAACGTATAACGTATAACGTATAACGTATAACGTATAACGTATAACGTATAACGTATAACGTATAACGTATAACGTATAACGTATAACGTATAACGTATAACGTATAACGTATAACGTACAACGTATAACGTATAACGTATAACGTATAACGTATAACGTATAACGTATAACGTATAACGTATAACGTATAACGTATAACGTATAACGTGTAACGTCTAACGTATAATGTATGACGTATAACGTATAACGCATAACGTATAACGTATAGCGTATAACGTATAACGTATAGCGTATAACGTATAACGTATAACGTATAACGTATAACGTATAACGTATAACGTATAACGTATAACGTATAACGTATAACGTATAACGTATAACGTATAACGTATAACGTATAACGTATAACGTATAACGTATAACCTATATTGTGTAACGTCTAACGTATAACGAATGACGTATAACGTATAAGGTACAACGTATAACGTATAACGTATAACGTATAACGTATAACGTATAACGTATAACGTATAACGTATAACGTATAACGTATAACTTATAACGTATAACGTATAACGTATAACGTATAACGTATAACCTATAACGTATATTCTATAACGTATAACGTATAACGTATAACGTATAACGTATAACGTATAACGTATAACGTATAACGTATAACGTATAACGTATAACGTATAACGTATAACGTATAACGTATAACGTATAACGTATAACGTATAACGTATAACGTATAACGTATAACGTATAACGTGTAACGTATAACGTATAACGTATAACGTATAACGTATAACGTATAACGTATAACGTATAACGTATAACGTATAACGTATAACGTATAACGTATAACGTATAACGTATAACGTATAACGTATAACGTATAACGTATAACGTATAACGTATAACGTATAACGTATAACGTATAACGTATAACGTATAACCTATATTGTGTAACATCTAACGTATAACGTATAACGTATAACGTATAACGTATAACGTACAACGTATAACGTAGAACGTATAACGTATAACGTATAACGTATAACGTATAACGTATAACGTATAACGTATAACGTATAACGTATAACGTATAACGTATAACGTATAACGTATAACGTATAACGTATAACGTATAACGTATAACGTATAACGTATAACGTATAACGTATAACGTATAACGTATAACGTATAACGTATAACGTATAACGTATAACTTATAACGTGTAACGTATAACGTATAACGTATAACGTATAACCTATAACGTATATTCTATAACGTATAACGTATAACGTATAACGTATAACCTATAACGTATATTCTATAACGTATAACGTATAACGTATAACGTATAACGTATAACGTATAACGTATAACGTATAACGTATAACGTATAACGTATAACGTATAACATATAACGTATAACGTATAACATATTATATAACGTATAACGTAGAACGTATAACGTATAACGTATAACGTATAACGTATGACGTATAACGTATAACGTATAACGTATAACGTATAACGTATAACGTATAACGTATAACGTATAACGTATAGCGTATAACGTATAACGTATAACGTATAACGTATAACGTAAAACGTATAACGTATGACGTATTACATATTACGTATAACGTATAACGTATAACGTATAACGTATAACGTATAACGTATAACGTATAACGTATCACGTATAAGGTATGACCTATAACGTATATCGTATAACGTATAACGTATAACCTATAACGTATAACGTATAACGTATAACGTATAACGTATAACGTATAACGTATAACGTATAACGTATAACGTATAACGCGTAACGAAGAACGTATAACGAATAACGTAAAACGTATAACGTATAACGTATAACGTATAACGTATAACGTGTAACGTATAACGTATAACGTATAACGTATAAGGTATAACGTGTAACGTATAACGTAAAACGTATGACGTATTACATATAACGTATAACGTATGACGCATAACGTATAACGTATGACGTATAACGTATAACGTATAACTTATAACGTCTAACGTATAACGTATAACGTATAACGTATAACGTATAACGTATAACCTATAACGTATTACGTATAACGTATAACGTATAACGTATAACGTATAACGTATAACGTATAACGTATAACGTATAACGCATAACGTAAAACGTATAACGTATAACGTATAACGTATAACGTATAACGTATAACGTATAACGTATAACGTAAAACGTATAACGTATGACGTATTACATATTACGTATAACGTATAACGTATAACGTACAAAGTATAACGTATAACGTATAACGTATAACGTATAACGTATAACGTATAACGTATAACGTATAACGTATAACGTATAACGTATAACGTATAACGTATAACGTATAACGTATAACGTGTAACGTCTAACGTATAATGTATGACGTATAACGTATAACGTATAACGTATAACGTATAGCGTATAACGTATAACGTATAGCGTATAACGTATAACGTATAACGTATAACGTATAACGTATAACGTATAACGTATAACGTATAACGTATAACGTATAACGTATAACGTATAACGTATAACGTATAACGTATAACGTATAACGTATAACGTATAACCTATATTGTGTAACGTCTTACGTATAACGAATGACGTGTAACGTATAAGGTACAACGTATAACGTATAACGTATAACGTATAACGTATAACGTATAACGTATAACGTATAACGTATAACGTATAACGTATAACTTATAACGTATAACGTATAACGTATAACGTATAACGTATAACTTATAACGTATATTCTATAACGTATAACGTATAACGTATAACGTATAACGTATAACGTATAACGTATAACGTATAACGTATAACGTATAACGTATAACGTATAACGTATAACGTATAACGTATAACGTATAACGTATAACGTATAACGTATAACGTATAACGTATAACGTATAACGTATAACGTATAACGTATAACCTATATTGTGTAACATCTAACGTATAACGTATAACGTATAACGTATAACGTACAACGTATAACGTATAACGTATAACGTATAACGTATAACGTATAACGTATAACGTATAACGTATAACGTATAACGTATAACGTATAACGTATAACGTATAACGTATAACGTATAACGTACAACGTATAACGTATAACGTATAACGTATAACGTATAACGTATAACGAATAACGTATAACGTATAACGTATAACGTATAACGTATAACGTATAACGTATAACGTATAACTTATAACGTGTAACGTATAACGTATAACGTATAACGTATAACCTATAACGTATATTCTATAACGTATAACGTATAACGTATAACGTATAACCTATAACGTATATTCTATAACGTATAACGTATAACGTATAACGTATAACGTATAACGTATAACGTATAACGTATAACGTATAACGTATAACGTATAACGTATAACGTATAACGTATAACGTATAACGTATAACATATTATATAACGTATAACGTAGAACGTATAACGTATAACGTATAACGTATGACGTATAACGTATAACGTAGAACGTATAACGTATAACGTATAACGTATGACGTATAACGTATAACGTATAACGTATAACGTATAACGTATAACGTATAACGTATAACGTATAACGTATAACGTATAGCGTATAACGTATAACGTATAACGTATAACGTATATCGTATAACGTATAACGTATAACGTATAACGTATATCGTATAACGTATAACGTATAACGTATAACGTATAACGTATAACGTATAACCTATATTGTGTAACGTATAACTTATAACGTATAACGTATAACGTATAACGTATAACCTATAACGTATATTCTATAACGTATAACGTATAACGTATAACGTATAACGTATAACGTATAACGTATAACGTATAACGTATAACGTATAGCGTATAACGTATAACGTATAACGTATAACGTATAACGTATAACGTATAAAGTATAACGTATAACGTATAACGTATAACGTATAACGTATAACGTATAACGTATAACGTATAACGTATAACGTATAACGTATAACGTATAACGTATAACCTATATTGTGTAACGTCTAACGTATAACGAATGTCGTATAACGTATAACGTATAACGTATAACGTATAACGTATAACGTATAACGTATAACGTATAACGTATAACGTATAACGTATAACGTATAACTTATAACGTATAACGTATAACGTACAACGTATAACCTATAACGTATATTCTATAACGTATAATGTATAACGTATAACGTATAACGTATAACGTATAACGTATAACGTACAACGTATAACGTATAACGTATAACGTATAACGTATAACGTAAAACGTATAACGTACAACGTATGACGTATAACGTATAACGTATAACGTACAACGTATAACGTATAACGTATAACGTATAACGTATAACGTATAACGTATAACGTATAACGTATAACGTATAACGTATGACGTATGACGTATAACGTATAACGTATAACGTATAACGTATAACGTATAACGTATAACGTATAACGTATAACGTATAACATATAACGTATAACGTATAACGTATAACTTATAACGTATAACGTATAACGTACAACGTATAACATATAACGTATATTCTATAACGTATAACGTATAACGTATAACGTATAACGTATAACGTATAACGTATAACGTATAACGTATAACGTATAACGTATAACTTATAACGTATAACGTATAACGTATAACGTATAACCTATGACGTATATTCTATAACGTATAACGTATAACGTATAACGTATAACGTATAACGTATAACGTATAACGTATAACGTATAACGTATAACGTACAACGTATAACGTATAACGTATAACGTATAACGTATAACGTATAACGAATAACGTATAACGTATAACGTATAACGTATAACGTATAACGTATAACGTATAACGTATAACTTATAACGTGTAACGTATAACGTATAACGTATAACGTATAACCTATAACGTATATTCTATAACGTATAACGTATAACGTATAACGTATAACCTATAACGTATATTCTATAACGTATAACGTATAACGTATAACGTATAACGTATAACGTATAACGTATAACGTATAACGTATAACGTATAACGTATAACGTATAACGTATAACGTATAACGTATAACGTATAACGTATAACGTATAACGTATAACATATTATATAACGTATAACGTAGAACGTATAACGTATAACGTATAACGTATGACGTATAACGTATAACGTAGAACGTATAACGTATAACGTATAACGTATGACGTATAACGTATAACGTATAACGTATAACGTATAACGTATAACGTATAACGTATAACGTATAACGTATAACGTATAGCGTATAACGTATAACGTATAACGTATAACGTATATCGTATAACGTATAACGTATAACGTATAACGTATATCGTATAACGTATAACGTATAACGTATAACGTATAACGTATAACGTATAACCTATATTGTGTAACGTCTAACGTATAACGAATGACGTATAACGTATAACGTATAACGTATAACGTATAACGTATAACGTATAACGTATAACGTATAACGTATAACGTATAACGTATAACGTATAACGTATAACGTATAACGTATAACGTATAACGTATAACTTATAACGTATAACGTATAACGTATAACGTATAACCTATAACGTATATTCTATAACGTATAACGTATAACGTATAACGTATAACGTATAACGTATAACGTATAACGTATAACGTATAACGTATAACGTATAACGTATAACGTATAACGTATAACGTATAACGTATAACGTATAACGTATAACGTATAACGTATAACGTATAACGTATAACGTATAACTTATAACGTATAACGTATAACGTACAACGTATAACCTATAACGTATATTCTATAACGTATAATGTATAACGTATAACGTATAACGTATAACGTATAACGTATAACGTACAACGTATAACGTATAACGTATAACGTATAACGTATAACGTAAAACGTATAACGTACAACGTATGACGTATAACGTATAACGTATAACGTACAACGTATAACGTATAACGTATAACGTATAACGTATAACGTATAACGTATAACGTATAACGTATAACGTATAACGTATGACGTATGACGTATAACGTATAACGTATAACGTATAACGTATAACGTATAACGTATAACGTATAACGTATAACGTATAACATATAACGTATAACGTATAACGTATAACTTATAACGTATAACGTATAACGTACAACGTATAACATATAACGTATATTCTATAACGTATAACGTATAACGTATAACGTATAACGTATAACGTATAACGTATAACGTATAACGTATAACGTATAACGTATAACTTATAACGTATAACGTATAACGTATAACGTATAACCTATAACGTATATTCTATAACGTATAACGTATAACGTATAACGTATAACGTATAACGTATAACGTATAACGTATAACGTATAACGTATAGCGTATAACGTATAACGTATAACGTATAACGTATAACGTATAACGTATAAAGTATAACGTATAACGTATAACGTATAACGTATAACGTATAACGTATAACGTATAACGTATAACGTATAACGTATAACGTATAACGTATAACGTATAACCTATATTGTGTAACGTCTAACGTATAACGAATGTCGTATAACGTATAACGTATAACGTATAACGTATAACGTATAACGTATAACGTATAACGTATAACGTATAACGTATAACGTATAACGTATAACGTATAACGTATAACGTATAACGTATAACGTATAACGTATAACGTATAACGTATAACGTATAACGCATAACTTATAACGTATAACGTATAACGTATAACGTATAACGTATAACCTATAACGTATATTCTATAACGTATAACGTATAACGTATAACGTATTACGTATAACGTATAACGTATAACGTATAACGTATAACGTATAACGTATAACGTATAACGTATAACGCATAACGTAAAACGTATAACGTTTAACGTATAACGTATAACGTATAACGTATAACGTATAACGTATAACGTATAACGTATAACGTAAAACGTATAACGTATGACGTATTACATATTACGTATAACGTATAACGTATAACGTATAACGTATAACGTATAACGTATAACGTATCACGTATAAGGTATGACCTATAACGTATATCGTATAACGTATAACGTATAACCTATAACGTATAACGTATAACGTATAACGTATAACGTATAACGTATAACGTGTAACGTATAACGTATAACGTATAACGTATAACGTATAAAGTATGACGTATAACGTATAACGTATAACGCATAGCGTATAACGTAAAACGTATGACGTATTACATATTACGTATAACGTATAACGTATAACGTATAACGTATAACGTATAACGTATAACGTATAACGTATAACGTATAACGTATAACGTATAACGTATAACGTATAACGTATAACGTATAACGTATAACGTATAACGTATAACGTATAACGTAGAACGTATAACGTATAACGTATAACGTATAACGTATAACGTATAACGTATAACGTATAACGTATAACGTATAACGTATAACGTATAACGTATAACGTATAACGTATAACGTATAACGTATAACGTATAAAGTATAACGTAAAACGTATGACGTATTACATATTACGTATAACGTATAACGTATAACGTATAACGTATAACGTATAACGTATATCGTATAACGTATAACGTATAACGTATAACGTATAACGTATAACGTATAACCTATATTGTGTAACGTCTAACGTATAACGAATGACGTATAACGTATAACGTATAACGTATAACGTATAACGTATAACGTATAACGTATAACGTATAACGTATAACGTATAACGTATAACGTATAACGTATAACGTATAACGTATAACGTATAACGTATAACTTATAACGTATAACGTATAACGTATAACGTATAACCTATAACGTATATTCTATAACGTATAACGTATAACGTATAACGTATAACGTATAACGTATAACGTATAACGTATAACGTATAACGTATAACGTATAACGTATAACGTATAACGTATAACGTATAACGTATAACGTATAACGTATAACGTATAACGTATAACGTATAACGTATAACTTATAACGTATAACGTATAACGTACAACGTATAACCTATAACGTATATTCTATAACGTATAATGTATAACGTATAACGTATAACGTATAACGTATAACGTATAACGTACAACGTATAACGTATAACGTATAACGTATAACGTATAACGTAAAACGTATAACGTACAACGTATGACGTATAACGTATAACGTATAACGTACAACGTATAACGTATAACGTATAACGTATAACGTATAACGTATAACGTATAACGTATAACGTATAACGTATAACGTATGACGTATGACGTATAACGTATAACGTATAACGTATAACGTATAACGTATAACGTATAACGTATAACGTATAACGTATAACATATAACGTATAACGTATAACGTATAACTTATAACGTATAACGTATAACGTACAACGTATAACATATAACGTATATTCTATAACGTATAACGTATAACGTATAACGTATAACGTATAACGTATAACGTATAACGTATAACGTATAACGTATAACGTATAACTTATAACGTATAACGTATAACGTATAACGTATAACCTATAACGTATATTCTATAACGTATAACGTATAACGTATAACGTATAACGTATAACGTATAACGTATAACGTATAACGTATAACGTATAGCGTATAACGTATAACGTATAACGTATAACGTATAACGTATAACGTATAAAGTATAACGTATAACGTATAACGTATAACGTATAACGTATAACGTATAACGTATAACGTATAACGTATAACGTATAACGTATAACGTATAACGTATAACCTATATTGTGTAACGTCTAACGTATAACGAATGTCGTATAACGTATAACGTATAACGTATAACGTATAACGTATAACGTATAACGTATAACGTATAACGTATAACGTATAACGTATAACGTATAACGTATAACGTATAACGTATAACGTATAACGTATAACGTATAACGTATAACGTATAACGTATAACGCATAACTTATAACGTATAACGTATAACGTATAACGTATAACGTATAACCTATAACGTATATTCTATAACGTATAACGTATAACGTATAACGTATTACGTATAACGTATAACGTATAACGTATAACGTATAACGTATAACGTATAACGTATAACGTATAACGTATAACGCATAACGTAAAACGTATAACGTTTAACGTATAACGTATAACGTATAACGTATAACGTATAACGTATAACGTATAACGTATAACGTAAAACGTATAACGTATGACGTATTACATATTACGTATAACGTATAACGTATAACGTATAACGTATAACGTATAACGTATAACGTATCACGTATAAGGTATGACCTATAACGTATATCGTATAACGTATAACGTATAACCTATAACGTATAACGTATAACGTATAACGTATAACGTATAACGTATAACGTGTAACGTATAACGTATAACGTATAACGTATAACGTATAAAGTATGACGTATAACGTATAACGTATAACGCATAGCGTATAACGTAAAACGTATGACGTATTACATATTACGTATAACGTATAACGTATAACGTATAACGTATAACGTATAACGTATAACGTATAACGTATAACGTATAACGTATAACGTATAACGTATAACGTATAACGTATAACGTATAACGTATAACGTATAACGTATAACGTATAACGTAGAACGTATAACGTATAACGTATAACGTATAACGTATAACGTATAACGTATAACGTATAACGTATAACGTATAACGTATAACGTATAACGTATAACGTATAACGTATAACGTATAACGTATAACGTATAAAGTATAACGTAAAACGTATGACGTATTACATATTACGTATAACGTATAACGTATAACGTATAACGTATAACGTATAACGTATAACGTATAACGTATAACGTATAACGTATAACGTATAACGTATAACGTATAACGTATAACGTATAACGTATAACGTATAACGTATAACGTATAACGTATAACGTATAACGTATAACGTATAACGTATAACGTATAACGTATAACGTATAACGTATAACGTATAACGTGTAACGTCTAACGTATAATGTATGACGTATAACGTATAACGTATAACGTATAACGTATAGCGTATAACGTATAACGTATAGCGTATAACGTATAACGTATAACGTATAACGTATAACGTATAACGTATAACGTATAACGTATAACGTATAACGTATAACGTATTACGTATAACGTATAACGTATAACGTATAACGTATAACGTATAACGTATAACCTATAACGTATATTCTATAACGTATAACGTATAACGTATAACGTATAACGTATAACGTATAACGTATAACGTAGAACGTATAACGTATAACGTATAACGTATAACGTATAACGTATAACGTATAACGTATAACGTATAACGTATAACGTATAACGTATAACGTATAACGTATAACGTATTACGTATAACGTATAACCTATAACGTATTACGTATAACGTATAACGTATAACGTATAACGTATAACGTATAACGTATAACGTATAACGTATAACGCATAACGTAAAACGTATAACGTATAACGTATAACGTATAACGTATAACGTATAACGTATAACGTATAACGTAAAACGTATAACGTATGACGTATTACATATTACGTATAACGTATAACGTATAACGTATAACGTATAACGTATAACGTATAACGTATCGCGTATAAGGTATGACCTATAACGTATATCGTATAACGTATAACGTATAACCAATAACGTATAACGTATAACGTATAACTTATAACGTATAACGTATAACGTATAACGTATAACGTATAACGTATAACCTATAACGTATATTCTATAACGTATAACGTATAACGTATAACGTATTACGTATAACGTATAACGTATAACGTATAACGTATAACGTATAACGTATAACCTATAACGTATATTCTATAACGTATAACGTATAACGTATAACGTATTACGTATAACGTATAACGTATAACGTATAACGTATAACGTATAACGTATAACGTATAACGTATAACGTATAACGCATAACGTAAAACGTATAACGTGTAACGTATAACGTATAACGTATAACGTATAACGTATAAAGTATGACGTATAACGTATAACGTATAACGCATAGCGTATAACGTAAAACGTATGACGTATTACATATTACGTATAACGTATAACGTATAACGTATAACGTATAACGTATAACGTATAACGTATAACGTATAACGTATAACGTATAACGTATAACGTATAACGTATAACGTATAACGTATAACGTAGAACGTAGAACGTATAACGTATAACGTATAACGTATAACGTATAACGTATAACGTATAACATATAACGTATAACGTATAACGTATAACGTATAACGTATAACGTATAACGTATAACGTATAACGTATAACGTATAACGTATAAAGTATAACGTAAAACGTATGACGTATTACATATTACGTATAACGTATAACGTATAACGTATAGCGTATAACGTATAACGTATAACGTATAACGTATAACGTATAACGTATAACGTATAACGTATAACGTATAACGTATAACGTATAACGTATAACGTATAACGTATAACGTATAACGTATAACGTATAACGTATAACGTATAACGTATAACGTATAACGTATAACGTATAACGTATAACGTATAACGTATAACGTATAACGTAAAACGTATAACGTACAACGTATGACGTATAACGTATAACGTATAACGTACAACGTATAACGTATAACGTATAACGTATAACGTATAACGTATAACGTATAACGTATAACGTATAACGTATAACGTATGACGTATGACGTATAACGTATAACGTATAACGTATAACGTATAACGTATAACGTATAACGTATAACGTATAACGTATAACATATAACGTATAACGTATAACGTATAACTTATAACGTATAACGTATAACGTACAACGTATAACATATAACGTATATTCTATAACGTATAACGTATAACGTATAACGTATAACGTATAACGTATAACGTATAACGTATAACGTATAACGTATAACGTATAACTTATAACGTATAACGTATAACGTATAACGTATAACCTATGACGTATATTCTATAACGTATAACGTATAACGTATAACGTATAACGTATAACGTATAACGTATAACGTATAACGTATAACGTATAACGTACAACGTATAACGTATAACGTATAACGTATAACGTATAACGTATAACGAATAACGTATAACGTATAACGTATAACGTATAACGTATAACGTATAACGTATAACGTATAACTTATAACGTGTAACGTATAACGTATAACGTATAACGTATAACCTATAACGTATATTCTATAACGTATAACGTATAACGTATAACGTATAACCTATAACGTATATTCTATAACGTATAACGTATAACGTATAACGTATAACGTATAACGTATAACGTATAACGTATAACGTATAACGTATAACGTATAACGTATAACGTATAACGTATAACGTATAACGTATAACGTATAACGTATAACGTATAACATATTATATAACGTATAACGTAGAACGTATAACGTATAACGTATAACGTATGACGTATAACGTATAACGTAGAACGTATAACGTATAACGTATAACGTATGACGTATAACGTATAACGTATAACGTATAACGTATAACGTATAACGTATAACGTATAACGTATAACGTATAACGTATAGCGTATAACGTATAACGTATAACGTATAACGTATATCGTATAACGTATAACGTATAACGTATAACGTATATCGTATAACGTATAACGTATAACGTATAACGTATAACGTATAACGTATAACCTATATTGTGTAACGTCTAACGTATAACGAATGACGTATAACGTATAACGTATAACGTATAACGTATAACGTATAACGTATAACGTATAACGTATAACGTATAACGTATAACGTATAACGTATAACGTATAACGTATAACGTATAACGTATAACGTATAACTTATAACGTATAACGTATAACGTATAACGTATAACCTATAACGTATATTCTATAACGTATAACGTATAACGTATAACGTATAACGTATAACGTATAACGTATAACGTATAACGTATAACGTATAACGTATAACGTATAACGTATAACGTATAACGTATAACGTATAACGTATAACGTATAACGTATAACGTATAACGTATAACGTATAACGTATAACTTATAACGTATAACGTATAACGTACAACGTATAACCTATAACGTATATTCTATAACGTATAATGTATAACGTATAACGTATAACGTATAACGTATAACGTATAACGTACAACGTATAACGTATAACGTATAACGTATAACGTATAACGTAAAACGTATAACGTACAACGTATGACGTATAACGTATAACGTATAACGTACAACGTATAACGTATAACGTATAACGTATAACGTATAACGTATAACGTATAACGTATAACGTATAACGTATAACGTATGACGTATGACGTATAACGTATAACGTATAACGTATAACGTATAACGTATAACGTATAACGTATAACGTATAACGTATAACATATAACGTATAACGTATAACGTATAACTTATAACGTATAACGTATAACGTACAACGTATAACATATAACGTATATTCTATAACGTATAACGTATAACGTATAACGTATAACGTATAACGTATAACGTATAACGTATAACGTATAACGTATAACGTATAACTTATAACGTATAACGTATAACGTATAACGTATAACCTATAACGTATATTCTATAACGTATAACGTATAACGTATAACGTATAACGTATAACGTATAACGTATAACGTATAACGTATAACGTATAGCGTATAACGTATAACGTATAACGTATAACGTATAACGTATAACGTATAAAGTATAACGTATAACGTATAACGTATAACGTATAACGTATAACGTATAACGTATAACGTATAACGTATAACGTATAACGTATAACGTATAACGTATAACCTATATTGTGTAACGTCTAACGTATAACGAATGTCGTATAACGTATAACGTATAACGTATAACGTATAACGTATAACGTATAACGTATAACGTATAACGTATAACGTATAACGTATAACGTATAACGTATAACGTATAACGTATAACGTATAACGTATAACGTATAACGTATAACGTATAACGTATAACGCATAACTTATAACGTATAACGTATAACGTATAACGTATAACGTATAACCTATAACGTATATTCTATAACGTATAACGTATAACGTATAACGTATTACGTATAACGTATAACGTATAACGTATAACGTATAACGTATAACGTATAACGTATAACGTATAACGCATAACGTAAAACGTATAACGTTTAACGTATAACGTATAACGTATAACGTATAACGTATAACGTATAACGTATAACGTATAACGTAAAACGTATAACGTATGACGTATTACATATTACGTATAACGTATAACGTATAACGTATAACGTATAACGTATAACGTATAACGTATCACGTATAAGGTATGACCTATAACGTATATCGTATAACGTATAACGTATAACCTATAACGTATAACGTATAACGTATAACGTATAACGTATAACGTATAACGTGTAACGTATAACGTATAACGTATAACGTATAACGTATAAAGTATGACGTATAACGTATAACGTATAACGCATAGCGTATAACGTAAAACGTATGACGTATTACATATTACGTATAACGTATAACGTATAACGTATAACGTATAACGTATAACGTATAACGTATAACGTATAACGTATAACGTATAACGTATAACGTATAACGTATAACGTATAACGTATAACGTATAACGTATAACGTATAACGTATAACGTAGAACGTATAACGTATAACGTATAACGTATAACGTATAACGTATAACGTATAACGTATAACGTATAACGTATAACGTATAACGTATAACGTATAACGTATAACGTATAACGTATAACGTATAACGTATAAAGTATAACGTAAAACGTATGACGTATTACATATTACGTATAACGTATAACGTATAACGTATAACGTATAACGTATAACGTATATCGTATAACGTATAACGTATAACGTATAACGTATAACGTATAACGTATAACCTATATTGTGTAACGTCTAACGTATAACGAATGACGTATAACGTATAACGTATAACGTATAACGTATAACGTATAACGTATAACGTATAACGTATAACGTATAACGTATAACGTATAACGTATAACGTATAACGTATAACGTATAACGTATAACGTATAACTTATAACGTATAACGTATAACGTATAACGTATAACCTATAACGTATATTCTATAACGTATAACGTATAACGTATAACGTATAACGTATAACGTATAACGTATAACGTATAACGTATAACGTATAACGTATAACGTATAACGTATAACGTATAACGTATAACGTATAACGTATAACGTATAACGTATAACGTATAACGTATAACGTATAACTTATAACGTATAACGTATAACGTACAACGTATAACCTATAACGTATATTCTATAACGTATAATGTATAACGTATAACGTATAACGTATAACGTATAACGTATAACGTACAACGTATAACGTATAACGTATAACGTATAACGTATAACGTAAAACGTATAACGTACAACGTATGACGTATAACGTATAACGTATAACGTACAACGTATAACGTATAACGTATAACGTATAACGTATAACGTATAACGTATAACGTATAACGTATAACGTATAACGTATGACGTATGACGTATAACGTATAACGTATAACGTATAACGTATAACGTATAACGTATAACGTATAACGTATAACGTATAACATATAACGTATAACGTATAACGTATAACTTATAACGTATAACGTATAACGTACAACGTATAACATATAACGTATATTCTATAACGTATAACGTATAACGTATAACGTATAACGTATAACGTATAACGTATAACGTATAACGTATAACGTATAACGTATAACTTATAACGTATAACGTATAACGTATAACGTATAACCTATAACGTATATTCTATAACGTATAACGTATAACGTATAACGTATAACGTATAACGTATAACGTATAACGTATAACGTATAACGTATAGCGTATAACGTATAACGTATAACGTATAACGTATAACGTATAACGTATAAAGTATAACGTATAACGTATAACGTATAACGTATAACGTATAACGTATAACGTATAACGTATAACGTATAACGTATAACGTATAACGTATAACGTATAACCTATATTGTGTAACGTCTAACGTATAACGAATGTCGTATAACGTATAACGTATAACGTATAACGTATAACGTATAACGTATAACGTATAACGTATAACGTATAACGTATAACGTATAACGTATAACGTATAACGTATAACGTATAACGTATAACGTATAACGTATAACGTATAACGTATAACGTATAACGCATAACTTATAACGTATAACGTATAACGTATAACGTATAACGTATAACCTATAACGTATATTCTATAACGTATAACGTATAACGTATAACGTATTACGTATAACGTATAACGTATAACGTATAACGTATAACGTATAACGTATAACGTATAACGTATAACGTATAACGCATAACGTAAAACGTATAACGTTTAACGTATAACGTATAACGTATAACGTATAACGTATAACGTATAACGTATAACGTATAACGTAAAACGTATAACGTATGACGTATTACATATTACGTATAACGTATAACGTATAACGTATAACGTATAACGTATAACGTATAACGTATCACGTATAAGGTATGACCTATAACGTATATCGTATAACGTATAACGTATAACCTATAACGTATAACGTATAACGTATAACGTATAACGTATAACGTATAACGTGTAACGTATAACGTATAACGTATAACGTATAACGTATAAAGTATGACGTATAACGTATAACGTATAACGCATAGCGTATAACGTAAAACGTATGACGTATTACATATTACGTATAACGTATAACGTATAACGTATAACGTATAACGTATAACGTATAACGTATAACGTATAACGTATAACGTATAACGTATAACGTATAACGTATAACGTATAACGTATAACGTATAACGTATAACGTATAACGTATAACGTAGAACGTATAACGTATAACGTATAACGTATAACGTATAACGTATAACGTATAACGTATAACGTATAACGTATAACGTATAACGTATAACGTATAACGTATAACGTATAACGTATAACGTATAACGTATAAAGTATAACGTAAAACGTATGACGTATTACATATTACGTATAACGTATAACGTATAACGTATAACGTATAACGTATAACGTATAACGTATAACGTATAACGTATAACGTATAACGTATAACGTATAACGTATAACGTATAACGTATAACGTATAACGTATAACGTATAACGTATAACGTATAACGTATAACGTATAACGTATAACGTATAACGTATAACGTATAACGTATAACGTATAACGTATAACGTGTAACGTCTAACGTATAATGTATGACGTATAACGTATAACGTATAACGTATAACGTATAGCGTATAACGTATAACGTATAGCGTATAACGTATAACGTATAACGTATAACGTATAACGTATAACGTATAACGTATAACGTATAACGTATAACGTATAACGTATTACGTATAACGTATAACGTATAACGTATAACGTATAACGTATAACGTATAACCTATAACGTATATTCTATAACGTATAACGTATAACGTATAACGTATAACGTATAACGTATAACGTATAACGTAGAACGTATAACGTATAACGTATAACGTATAACGTATAACGTATAACGTATAACGTATAACGTATAACGTATAACGTATAACGTATAACGTATAACGTATAACGTATTACGTATAACGTATAACCTATAACGTATTACGTATAACGTATAACGTATAACGTATAACGTATAACGTATAACGTATAACGTATAACGTATAACGCATAACGTAAAACGTATAACGTATAACGTATAACGTATAACGTATAACGTATAACGTATAACGTATAACGTAAAACGTATAACGTATGACGTATTACATATTACGTATAACGTATAACGTATAACGTATAACGTATAACGTATAACGTATAACGTATCGCGTATAAGGTATGACCTATAACGTATATCGTATAACGTATAACGTATAACCAATAACGTATAACGTATAACGTATAACTTATAACGTATAACGTATAACGTATAACGTATAACGTATAACGTATAACCTATAACGTATATTCTATAACGTATAACGTATAACGTATAACGTATTACGTATAACGTATAACGTATAACGTATAACGTATAACGTATAACGTATAACCTATAACGTATATTCTATAACGTATAACGTATAACGTATAACGTATTACGTATAACGTATAACGTATAACGTATAACGTATAACGTATAACGTATAACGTATAACGTATAACGTATAACGCATAACGTAAAACGTATAACGTGTAACGTATAACGTATAACGTATAACGTATAACGTATAAAGTATGACGTATAACGTATAACGTATAACGCATAGCGTATAACGTAAAACGTATGACGTATTACATATTACGTATAACGTATAACGTATAACGTATAACGTATAACGTATAACGTATAACGTATAACGTATAACGTATAACGTATAACGTATAACGTATAACGTATAACGTATAACGTATAACGTATAACGTAGAACGTATAACGTATAACGTATAACGTATAACGTATAACGTATAACGTATAACATATAACGTATAACGTATAACGTATAACGTATAACGTATAACGTATAACGTATAACGTATAACGTATAACGTATAACGTATAAAGTATAACGTAAAACGTATGACGTATTACATATTACGTATAACGTATAACGTATAACGTATAGCGTATAACGTATAACGTATAACGTATAACGTATAACGTATAACGTATAACGTATAACGTATAACGTATAACGTATAACGTATAACGTATAACGTATAACGTATAACGTATAACGTATAACGTATAACGTATAACGTATAACGTATAACGTATAACGTATAACGTATAACGTATAACGTATAACGTATAACGTATAACGTAAAACGTATAACGTACAACGTATGACGTATAACGTATAACGTATAACGTACAACGTATAACGTATAACGTATAACGTATAACGTATAACGTATAACGTATAACGTATAACGTATAACGTATAACGTATGACGTATGACGTATAACGTATAACGTATAACGTATAACGTATAACGTATAACGTATAACGTATAACGTATAACGTATAACATATAACGTATAACGTATAACGTATAACTTATAACGTATAACGTATAACGTACAACGTATAACATATAACGTATATTCTATAACGTATAACGTATAACGTATAACGTATAACGTATAACGTATAACGTATAACGTATAACGTATAACGTATAACGTATAACTTATAACGTATAACGTATAACGTATAACGTATAACCTATGACGTATATTCTATAACGTATAACGTATAACGTATAACGTATAACGTATAAAGTATGACGTATAACGTATAACGTATAACGCATAGCGTATAACGTAAAACGTATGACGTATTACATATTACGTATAACGTATAACGTATAACGTATAACGTATAACGTATAACGTATAACGTATAACGTATAACGTATAACGTATAACGTATAACGTATAACGTATAACGTATAACGCATAGCGTATAACGTAAAACGTATGACGTATTACATATTACGTATAACGTATAACGTATAACGTATAACGTATAACGTATAACGTATAACGTATAACGTATAACGTATAACGTATAACGTATAACGTATAACGTATAACGTATAACGTATAACGTATAACGTATAACGTATAACGTATAACGTAGAACGTATAACGTATAACGTATAACGTATAACGTATAACGTATAACGTATAACGTATAACGTATAACGTATAACGTATAACGTATAACGTATAACGTATAACGTATAACGTATAACGTATAACGTATAAAGTATAACGTAAAACGTATGACGTATTACATATTACGTATAACGTATAACGTATAACGTATAACGTATAACGTATAACGTATAACGTATAACGTATAACGTATAACGTATAACGTATAACGTATAACGTATAACGTATAACGTATAACGTATAACGTATAACGTATAACGTATAACGTATAACGTATAACGTATAACGTATAACGTATAACGTATAACGTATAACGTATAACGTATAACGTATAACGTGTAACGTCTAACGTATAATGTATGACGTATAACGTATAACGTATAACGTATAACGTATAGCGTATAACGTATAACGTATAGCGTATAACGTATAACGTATAACGTATAACGTATAACGTATAACGTATAACGTATAACGTATAACGTATAACGTATAACGTATTACGTATAACGTATAACGTATAACGTATAACGTATAACGTATAACGTATAACCTATAACGTATATTCTATAACGTATAACGTATAACGTATAACGTATAACGTATAACGTATAACGTATAACGTAGAACGTATAACGTATAACGTATAACGTATAACGTATAACGTATAACGTATAACGTATAACGTATAACGTATAACGTATAACGTATAACGTATAACGTATTACGTATAACGTATAACCTATAACGTATTACGTATAACGTATAACGTATAACGTATAACGTATAACGTATAACGTATAACGTATAACGTATAACGCATAACGTAAAACGTATAACGTATAACGTATAACGTATAACGTATAACGTATAACGTATAACGTATAACGTAAAACGTATAACGTATGACGTATTACATATTACGTATAACGTATAACGTATAACGTATAACGTATAACGTATAACGTATAACGTATCGCGTATAAGGTATGACCTATAACGTATATCGTATAACGTATAACGTATAACCAATAACGTATAACGTATAACGTATAACTTATAACGTATAACGTATAACGTATAACGTATAACGTATAACGTATAACCTATAACGTATATTCTATAACGTATAACGTATAACGTATAACGTATTACGTATAACGTATAACGTATAACGTATAACGTATAACGTATAACGTATAACCTATAACGTATATTCTATAACGTATAACGTATAACGTATAACGTATTACGTATAACGTATAACGTATAACGTATAACGTATAACGTATAACGTATAACGTATAACGTATAACGTATAACGCATAACGTAAAACGTATAACGTGTAACGTATAACGTATAACGTATAACGTATAACGTATAAAGTATGACGTATAACGTATAACGTATAACGCATAGCGTATAACGTAAAACGTATGACGTATTACATATTACGTATAACGTATAACGTATAACGTATAACGTATAACGTATAACGTATAACGTATAACGTATAACGTATAACGTATAACGTATAACGTATAACGTATAACGTATAACGTATAACGTATAACGTAGAACGTAGAACGTATAACGTATAACGTATAACGTATAACGTATAACGTATAACGTATAACATATAACGTATAACGTATAACGTATAACGTATAACGTATAACGTATAACGTATAACGTATAACGTATAACGTATAACGTATAAAGTATAACGTAAAACGTATGACGTATTACATATTACGTATAACGTATAACGTATAACGTATAGCGTATAACGTATAACGTATAACGTATAACGTATAACGTATAACGTATAACGTATAACGTATAACGTATAACGTATAACGTATAACGTATAACGTATAACGTATAACGTATAACGTATAACGTATAACGTATAACGTATAACGTATAACGTATAACGTATAACGTATAACGTATAACGTATAACGTATAACGTATAACGTATAACGTATTACGTATAACGTATAACCTATAACGTATTACGTATAACGTATAACGTATAACGTATAACGTATAACGTATAACGTATAACGTATAACGTATAACGCATAACGTAAAACGTATAACGTATAACGTATAACGTATAACGTATAACGTATAACGTATAACGTATAACGTAAAACGTATAACGTATGACGTATTACATATTACGTATAACGTATAACGTATAACGTATAACGTATAACGTATAACGTATAACGTATCGCGTATAAGGTATGACCTATAACGTATATCGTATAACGTATAACGTATAACCAATAACGTATAACGTATAACGTATAACGTATAACGTATAACGTATAACGTGTAACGTATAACGTATAACGTATAACGTATAACGTATAAAGTATGACGTATAACGTATAACGTATAACGCATAGCGTATAACGTAAAACGTATGACGTATTACATATTACGTATAACGTATAACGTATAACGTATAACGTATAACGTATAACGTATAACGTATAACGTATAACGTATAACGTATAACGTATAACGTATAACGTATAACGTATAACGTATAACGTATAACGTAGAACGTATAACGTATAACGTATAACGTATAACGTATAACGTATAACGTATAACGTATAACGTATAACGTATAACGTATAACGTATAACGTATAACGTATAACGTATAACGTATAAGGTATAACGTATAACGTATAACGTATAACGTATAACGTATAACGTATAACGTATAACGTGTAACGTATAACGTATAACGTATAACGTATAACGTATAAAGTATGACGTATAACGTATAACGTATAACGCATAGCGTATAATGTAAAACGTATGACGTATTACATATTACGTATAACGTATAACGTATAACGTATAACGTATAACGTATAACGTATAACTTATAACGTATAACGTATAACGTATAACGTATAACGTATAACGTATAACGTATAACGTATAACGTATAACGTATAACGTAGAACGTATAACGTATAACGTATAACGTATAACGTATAACGTATAACGTATAACGTATAACGTATAACGTATAACGTATAACGTATAACGTATAACGTATAACGTATAACGTATAACGTATAACGTATAACGTATAACGTATAACGTGTAACGTCTAACGTATAATGTATGACGTGTAACGTCTAACGTATAATGTATGACGCATAACGTATAACGTATAACGTATAACGTATAGCGTATAACGTATAACGTATAGCGTATAACGTATAACGTATAACGTATAACGTATAACGTATAACGTATAACGTATAACGTATAACGTATAACGTATAACGTATAACGTATAACGTATAACGTATAACGTATAACGTATAACGTATAACGTATAACGTATAACGTATAACGTATAACCTATATTGTGTAACGTCTAACGTATAACGAATGACGTATAACGTATAAGGTACAACGTATAACGTATAACGTATAACGTATAACGTATAACGTATAACGTATAACGTATAACGTATAACGTATAACGTATAACGTATAACGTATAACTTATAACGTATAACGTATAACGTATAACGTATAACGTATAACCTATAACGTATATTCTATAACGTATAACGTATAACGTATAACGTATAACGTATAACGTATAACGTATAACGTATAACGTATAACGTATAACGTATAACGTATAACGTATAACGTATAACGTATAACGTATAACGTATAACGTATAACGTATAACGTATAACGTATAACGTATAACGTATAACGTATAACGTATAACGTATAACGTATAACGTATAACCTATATTGTGTAACATCTAACGTATAACGTATAACGTATAACGTATAACGTACAACGTATAACGTATAACGTATAACGTACAACGTATAACGTATAACGTATAACGTATAACGTATAACGTATAACGTATAACGTATAACGTATAACGTATAACGTATAACGTATAACGTATAACGTATAACGTATAACGTATAACGTATAACGTATAACGTATAACGTATAACGTATAACGTATAACGTATAACGTATAACTTATAACGTGTAACGTATAACGTATAACGTATAACGTATAACCTATAACGTATATTCTATAACGTATAACGTATAACGTATAACGTATAACCTATAACGTATATTCTATAACGTATAACGTATAACGTATAACGTATAACGTATAACGTATAAGGTATAACGTATAACGTATAACGTATAACGTATAACGTATAACGTATAACGTATAACGTATAACGTATAACGTATAACGTATAACGTATAACGTATAACGTATAACGTATAACGTATAACATATTATATAACGTATAACGTAGAACGTATAACGTATAACGTATAACGTATGACGTATAACGTATAACGTATAACGTATAACGTATAACGTATAACGTATAACGTATAACGTATAACGTATAGCGTATAACGTATAACGTATAACGTATAACGTATAACGTAAAACGTATAACGTATGACGTATTACATATTACGTATAACGTATAACGTATAACGTATAACGTATAACGTATAACGTATAACGTATCACGTATAAGGTATGACCTATAACGTATATCGTATAACGTATAACGTATAACCTATAACGTATAACGTATAACGTATAACGTATAACGTATAACGTATAACGTATAACTTATAACCTATAACGTATAACGTACAACGTATAACCTATAACGTATATTCTATAACGTATAACGTATAACGTATAACGTATAGCGTATAATGTATAACGCATAACGTATAACGTATAACGTATAACGCATAACGTATAACGTATAACGTATAATGTATAACGTATAACGTATAACGTATAACGTATAACGTATAACGTATAACGTATAACGTATAACGTATAACTTATAACGTATAACGTATAACGTACAACGTATAACCTATAACGTATATTCTATAACGTATAACGTATAACGTATAACGTATAACGTATAATGTATAACGTATAACGTATAACGTATAACGTATAACGTACAACGTATAACGTAGAACGTATAACGTATAACGTATAACGTATAACGTATAACGTACAACGTATAACGTATAACGTATAACGTATAACGTATAACGTAGAACGTATAACGTATAACGTATAACGTATAACGTATAACGTATAACGTATAACGTATAACGTATAACGTATAACGTATAACGTATGACGTATAACGTATAACGTATAACGTATAATGTATAACGTATAACGTATAACGTATAACGTATAACGTATCTAACGTATAACGTATAACGTATAACGTATAACGTATAACGTATAACGTATAACGTATAACGTATAACGTATAACGTACAACGTATAACGTATAACGTGTAACGTATAACGTAGAACGTGTAACGTATAACGTATAACGTGTAACATATAACGTATAACGTATAACGTATGACGTATAACGTATAACGTATCACGTATAAGGTATGACCTATAACGTATATCGTATAACGTATAACGTATAACGTATAACGTATAATGTATAACGTATAACGTATAACGTATAACGTATAACGTATAACGTACAACGTATAACGTAGAACGTATAACGTATAACGTATAACGTATAACGTATAACGTACAACGTATAACGTATAACGTATAACGTATAACGTATAACGTAGAACGTATAACGTATAACGTATAACGTATAACGTATAACGTATAACGTATAACGTATAACGTATAACGTATAACGTATAACGTATGACGTATAACGTATAACGTATAACGTATAACGTATAACGTATAACGTATAACGTATAACGTATAACGTATAACGTATAACGTATAACGTATAACGTATAACGTATAACGTATAACGTATAACGTATAACGTATAACGTATAACGTACAACGTATAACGTATAACGTATAACGTATAACGTATAACGTATAACGTATAACGTGTAACGTATAACGTATAACGTACAACGTATAACGTAGAACGTATAACGTATAACGTATAACGTATAACGTATAACGTACAACGTATAACGTATAACGTATAACGTATAACGTATAACGTAGAACGTATAACGTATAACGTATAACGTATAACGTATAACGTATAACGTATAACGTATAACGTATAACGTATAACGTATAACGTATGACGTATAACGTATAACGTATAACGTATAACGTATAACGTATAACGTATAACGTATAACGTATAACGTATAACGTATAACGTATAACGTATAACGTATAACGTATAACGTATAACGTATAACGTATAACGTATACGTATAACGTATAACGTATAACGTATAACGTATAACGTATAACGTATAACGTATAACGTATAACGTATAACGTATAACGTATAACGTATAACGTATAACGTATAACGTATAACGTATAACGTATAACGTATAACGTATAACGTATAACGTGTAACGTCTAACGTATAATGTATGACGTATAACGTATAACGTATAACGTATAACGTATAGCGTATAACGTATAACGTATAGCGTATAACGTATAACGTATAACGTATAACGTATAACGTATAACGTATAACGTATAACGTATAACGTATAACGTATAACGTATAACGTATTACGTATAACGTATAACGTATAACGTATAACGTATAACGTATAACGTATAACCGTATATTCTATAACGTATAACGTATAACGTATAACGTATAACGTATAACGTATAACGTATAACGTAGAACGTATAACGTATAACGTATAACGTATAACGTATAACGTATAACGTATAACGTATAACGTATAACGTATAACGTATAACGTATAACGTATAACGTATAACGTATTACGTATAACGTATAACCTATAACGTATTACGTATAACGTATAACGTATAACGTATAACGTATAACGTATAACGTATAACGTATAACGTATAACGCATAACGTAAAACGTATAACGTATAACGTATAACGTATAACGTATAACGTATAACGTATAACGTATAACGTAAAACGTATAACGTATGACGTATTACATATTACGTATAACGTATAACGTATAACGTATAACGTATAACGTATAACGTATAACGTATAACGTATCGCGTATAAGGTATGACCTATAACGTATATCGTATAACGTATAACGTATAACCAATAACGTATAACGTATAACGTATAACTTATAACGTATAACGTATAACGTATAACGTATAACGTATAACGTATAACCTATAACGTATATTCTATAACGTATAACGTATAACGTATAACGTATTACGTATAACGTATAACGTATAACGTATAACGTATAACGTATAACGTATAACCTATAACGTATATTCTATAACGTATAACGTATAACGTATAACGTATTACGTATAACGTATAACGTATAACGTATAACGTATAACGTATAACGTATAACGTATAACGTATAACGCATAACGTAAAACGTATAACGTGTAACGTATAACGTATAACGTATAACGTATAACGTATAAAGTATGACGTATAACGTATAACGTATAACGCATAGCGTATAACGTAAAACGTATGACGTATTACATATTACGTATAACGTATAACGTATAACGTATAACGTATAACGTATAACGTATAACGTATAACGTATAACGTATAACGTATAACGTATAACGTATAACGTATAACGTATAACGTATAACGTATAACGTAGAACGTAGAACGTATAACGTATAACGTATAACGTATAACGTATAACGTATAACGTATAACATATAACGTATAACGTATAACGTATAACGTATAACGTATAACGTATAACGTATAACGTATAACGTATAACGTATAACGTATAAAGTATAACGTAAAACGTATGACGTATTACATATTACGTATAACGTATAACGTATAACGTATAGCGTATAACGTATAACGTATAACGTATAACGTATAACGTATAACGTATAACGTATAACGTATAACGTATAACGTATAACGTATAACGTATAACGTATAACGTATAACGTATAACGTATAACGTATAACGTATAACGTATAACGTATAACGTATAACGTATAACGTATAACGTATAACGTATAACGTATAACGTATAACGTATAACGTATTACGTATAACGTATAACCTATAACGTATTACGTATAACGTATAACGTATAAGGTATAACGTATAACGTATAACGTATAACGTATAACGTATAACGCATAACGTAAAACGTATAACGTATAACGTATAACGTATAACGTATAACGTATAACGTATAACGTATAACGTAAAACGTATAACGTATGACGTATTACATATTACGTATAACGTATAACGTATAACGTATAACGTATAACGTATAACGTATAACGTATCGCGTATAAGGTATGACCTATAACGTATATCGTATAACGTATAACGTATAACCAATAACGTATAACGTATAACGTATAACGTATAACGTATAACGTATAACGTGTAACGTATAACGTATAACGTATAACGTATAACGTATAAAGTATGACGTATAACGTATAACGTATAACGCATAGCGTATAACGTAAAACGTATGACGTATTACATATTACGTATAACGTATAACGTATAACGTATAACGTATAACGTATAACGTATAACGTATAACGTATAACGTATAACGTATAACGTATAACGTATAACGTATAACGTATAACGTATAACGTATAACGTATAACGTATAACGTATAACGTAGAACGTATAACGTATAACGTATAACGTATAACGTATAACGTATAACGTATAACGTATAACGTATAACGTATAACGTATAACGTATAACGTATAACGTATAACGTATAACGTATAACGTATAAGGTATAACGTATAACGTATAGCGTATAACGTATAACGTATAACGTATAACGTATAACGTGTAACGTATAACGTATAACGTATAACGTATAACGTATAAAGTATGACGTATAACGTATAACGTATAACGCATAGCGTATAATGTAAAACGTATGACGTATTACATATTACGTATAACGTATAACGTATAACGTATAACGTATAACGTATAACGTATAACGTATAACGTATAACGTATAACGTATAACGTATAACGTATAACGTATAACGTATAACGTATAACGTATAACGTATAACGTAGAACGTATAACGTATAACGTATAACGTATAACGTGTAACGTATAACGTATAACGTATAACGTATAACGTATAACGTATAACGTATAACGTATAACGTATAACGTATAACGTATAACGTATAACGTATAACGTATAACGTGTAACGTCTAACGTATAATGTATGACGTATAACGTATAACGTATAACGTATAACGTATAGCGTATAACGTATAACGTATAACGTATAACGTATAACGTATAACGTATAACGTATAACGTATAACGTATAACGTATAACGTATAACGTATAACGTATAACGTATAACGTATAACGTATAACGTATAACGTATAACGTATAACGTATAACGTATAACGTATAACGTATAACGTATAACGTATAACGTATAACGTATAACGTGTAACGTCTAACGTATAATGTATGACGCATAACGTATAACGTATAACGTATAACGTATAGCGTATAACGTATAACGTATAGCGTATAACGTATAACGTATAACGTATAACGTATAACGTATAACGTATAACGTATAACGTATAACGTATAACGTATAACGTATAACGTATAACGTATAACGTATAACGTATAACGTATAACGTATAACGTATAACGTATAACGTATAACGTATAACCTATATTGTGTAACGTCTAACGTATAACGAATGACGTATAACGTATAAGGTACAACGTATAACGTATAACGTATAACGTATAACGTATAACGTATAACGTATAACGTATAACGTATAACGTATAACGTATAACGTATAACTTATAACGTATAACGTATAACGTATAACGTATAACGTATAACCTATAACGTATATTCTATAACGTATAACGTATAACGTATAACGTATAACGTATAACGTATAACGTATAACGTATAACGTATAACGTATAACGTATAACGTATAACGTATAACGTATAACGTATAACGTATAACGTATAACGTATAACGTATAACGTATAACGTATAACGTATAACGTATAACGTATAACGTATAACGTATAACGTATAACGTATAACGTATAACCTATATTGTGTAACATCTAACGTATAACGTATAACGTATAACGTATAACGTACAACGTATAACGTATAACGTATAACGTATAACGTATAACGTATAACGTATAACGTATAACGTATAACGTATAACGTATAACGTATAACGTATAACGTATAACGTATAACGTATAACGTATAACGTATAACGTATAACGTATAACGTATAACGTATAACGTATAACGTATAACGTATAACGTATAACGTATAACGTATAACGTATAACTTATAACGTGTAACGTATAACGTATAACGTATAACGTATAACCTATAACGTATATTCTATAACGTATAACGTATAACGTATAACGTATAACCTATAACGTATATTCTATAACGTATAACGTATAACGTATAACGTATAACGTATAACGTATAAGGTATAACGTATAACGTATAACGTATAACGTATAACGTATAACGTATAACGTATAACGTATAACGTATAACGTATAACGTATAACGTATAACGTATAACGTATAACGTATAACATATTATATAACGTATAACGTAGAACGTATAACGTATAACGTATAACGTATGACGTATAACGTATAACGTATAACGTATAACGTATAACGTATAACGTATAACGTATAACGTATAACGTATAGCGTATAACGTATAACGTATAACGTATAACGTATAACGTAAAACGTATAACGTATGACGTATTACATATTACGTATAACGTATAACGTATAACGTATAACGTATAACGTATAACGTATAACGTATCACGTATAAGGTATGACCTATAACGTATATCGTATAACGTATAACGTATAACCTATAACGTATAACGTATAACGTATAACGTATAACGTATAACTTATAACCTATAACGTATAACGTACAACGTATAACCTATAACGTATATTCTATAACGTATAACGTATAACGTATAACGTATAGCGTATAATGTATAACGCATAACGTATAACGTATAACGTATAACGCATAACGTATAACGTATAACGTATAATGTATAACGTATAACGTATAACGTATAACGTATAACGTATAACGTATAACGTATAACGTATAACGTATAACTTATAACGTATAACGTATAACGTACAACGTATAACCTATAACGTATATTCTATAACGTATAACGTATAACGTATAACGTATAACGTATAATGTATAACGTATAACGTATAACGTATAACGTATAACGTACAACGTATAACGTAGAACGTATAACGTATAACGTATAACGTATAACGTATAACGTACAACGTATAACGTATAACGTATAACGTATAACGTATAACGTAGAACGTATAACGTATAACGTATAACGTATAACGTATAACGTATAACGTATAACGTATAACGTATAACGTATAACGTATAACGTATGACGTATAACGTATAACGTATAACGTATAACGTATAACGTATAACGTATAACGTATAACGTATAACGTATAACGTATAACGTATAACGTATAACGTATAACGTATAACGTATAACGTATAACGTATAACGTATAACGTATAACGTACAACGTATAACGTATAACGTGTAACGTATAACGTAGAACGTGTAACGTATAACGTATAACGTGTAACATATAACGTATAACGTATAACGTATGACGTATAACGTATAACGTATCACGTATAAGGTATGACCTATAACGTATATCGTATAACGTATAACGTATAACCTATAACGTATAACGTATAACGTATAACGTATAACGTATAACGTATAACGTATAACGTGTAACGTATAACGTATAACGTATAACATATAACGTATAAAGTATGACGTATAACGTATAACGTATAACGCATAGCGTATAACGTAAAACGTATGACGTATTACATATTACGTATAACGTATAACGTATAACGTATAACGTATAACGTATAACGTATAACGTATAACGTATAACGTATAACGTATAACGTATAACGTATAACGTATAACGTATAACGTATAACGTATAACGTATAACGTATAACGTATAACGTAGAACGTATAACGTATAACGTATAACGTATAACGTATAACGTATAACGTATAACGTATAACGTATAACGTATAACGTATAACGTATAACGTATAACGTATAACGTATAACGTATAACGTATAACGTATAACGTATAACGTATAACGTATAACGTATAACGTATAACGTACAACGTATAACGTATAACGTGTAACGTATAACGTAGAACGTGTAACGTATAACGTATAACGTGTAACATATAACGTATAACGTATAACGTATGACGTATAACGTATAACGTATCACGTATAAGGTATGACCTATAACGTATATCGTATAACGTATAACGTATAACCTATAACGTATAACGTATAACGTATAACGTATAACGTATAACGTATAACGTATAACGTATAACGTGTAACGTATAACGTATAACGTATAACATATAACGTATAAAGTATGACGTATAACGTATAACGTATAACGCATAGCGTATAACGTAAAACGTATGACGTATTACATATTACGTATAACGTATAACGTATAACGTATAACGTATAACGTATAACGTATAACGTATAACGTATAACGTATAACGTATAACGTATAACGTATAACGTATAACGTATAACGTATAACGTATAACGTATAACGTATAACGTATAACGTATAACGTATAACGTATAACGTATAACGTATAACGTATAACGTATAACGTATAACGTATAACGTATAACGTATAACGTATAACGTATAACGTATAACGTATAACGTATAACGTATAACGTGTAACGTCTAACGTATAATGTATGACGTATAACGTATAACGCATAACGTATAACGTATAGCGTATAACGTATAACGTATAGCGTATAACGTATAACGTATAACGTATAACGTATAACGTATAACGTATAACGTATAACGTATAACGTATAACGTATAACGTATAACCTATATTGTGTAACGTCTAACGTATAACGAATGACGTATAACGTATAAGGTACAACGTATAACGTATAACGTATAACGTATAACGTATAACGTATAACGTATAACGTATAACGTATAACGTATAACTTATAACGTATAACGTATAACGTATAACGTATAACGTATAACCTATAACGTATATTCTATAACGTATAACGTATAACGTATAACGTATAACGTATAACGTATAACGTATAACGTATAACGTATAACGTATAACGTATAACGTATAACGTATAACGTATAACGTATAACGTATAACGTATAACGTATAACGTATAACGTATAACGTATAACGTATAACGTATAACGTATAACGTATAACGTATAACGTATAACGTATAACGTATAACGTATAACGTATAACGTATAACGTATAACGTATAACGTATAACGTATAACGTATAACGTATAACGTATAACGTATAACGTATAACGTATAACGTATAACGTATAACGTATAACGTATAACGTATAACGTATAACGTATAACGTATAACGTATAACGTATAACGTATAACGTATAACCTATATTGTGTAACATCTAACGTATAACGTATAACGTATAACGTATAACGTATAACGTACAACGTATAACGTAGAACGTATAACGTATAACGTATAACGTATAACGTATAACGTATAACGTATAACGTATAACGTATAACGTATAACGTATAACGTATAACGTATAACGTATAACGTATAACGTATAACGTATAACGTATAACGTATAACGTATAACGTATAACGTATAACGTATAACGTATAACGTATAACGTATAACGTATAACGTATAACGTATAACGTATAACTTATAACGTGTAACGTATAACGTATAACGTATAACGTATAACCTATAACGTATATTCTATAACGTATAACGTATAACGTATAACGTATAACCTATAACGTATATTCTATAACGTATAACGTATAACGTATAACGTATAACGTATAACGTATAACGTATAACGTATAACGTATAACGTATAACGTATAACGTATAACATATAACGTATAACGTATAACATATTATATAACGTATAACGTAGAACGTATAACGTATAACGTATAACGTATAACGTATGACGTATAACGTATAACGTATAACGTATAACGTATAACGTATAACGTATAACGTATAACGTATAACGTATAGCGTATAACCTATAACGTATATTCTATAACGTATAACGTATAACGTATAACGTATAACGTATAACGTATAACGTATAACGTATAACGTATAACGTATAACGTATAACGTATAACGTATAACGTATAACGTATAACGTATAACGTATAACGTATAACGTATAACGTATAACGTATAACGTATAACGTATAACGTATAACGTATAACGTATAACGTATAACGTGTAACGTCTAACGTATAATGTATGACGTATAACGTATAACGCATAACGTATAACGTATAGCGTATAACGTATAACGTATAGCGTATAACGTATAACGTATAACGTATAACGTATAACGTATAACGTATAACGTATAACGTATAACGTATAACGTATAACGTATAACGTATAACGTATAACGTATAACGTATAACGTATAACGTATAACGTATAACCTATATTGTGTAACGTCTAACGTATAACGAATGACGTATAACGTATAAGGTGCAACGTATAACGTATAACGTATAACGTATAACGTATAACGTATAACGTATAACGTATAACGTATAACGTATAACGTATAACTTATAACGTATAACGTATAACGTATAACGTATAACGTATAACCTATAACGTATATTCTATAACGTATAACGTATAACGTATAACGTATAACGTATAACGTATAACGTATAACGTATAACGTATAACGTATAACGTATAACGTATAACGTATAACGTATAACGTATAACGTATAACGTATAACGTATAACGTATAACGTATAACGTATAACGTATAACGTATAACGTATAACGTATAACGTATAACGTATAACGTATAACGTATAACGTATAACGTATAACGTATAACGTATAACGTATAACGTATAACGTATAACGTATAACGTATAACGTATAACGTATAACGTATAACGTATAACGTATAACGTATAACGTATAACGTATAACGTATAACGTATAACGTATAACGTATAACCTATATTGTGTAACATCTAACGTATAACGTATAACGTATAACGTATAACGTATAACGTACAACGTATAACGTAGAACGTATAACGTATAACGTATAACGTATAACGTATAACGTATAACGTATAACGTATAACGTATAACGTATAACGTATAACGTATAACGTATAACGTATAACGTATAACGTATAACGTATAACGTATAACGTATAACGTATAACGTATAACGTATAACGTATAACGTATAACGTATAACGTATAACGTATAACGTATAACTTATAACGTGTAACGTATAACGTATAACGTATAACGTATAACCTATAACGTATATTCTATAACGTATAACGTATAACGTATAACGTATAACCTATAACGTATATTCTATAACGTATAACGTATAACGTATAACGTATAACGTATAACGTATAACGTATAACGTATAACGTATAACGTATAACGTATAACGTATAACATATAACGTATAACGTATAACATATTATATAACGTATAACGTAGAACGTATAACGTATAACGTATAACGTATAACGTATGACGTATAACGTATAACGTATAACGTATAACGTATAACGTATAACGTATAACGTATAACGTATAACGTATAGCGTATAACGTATAACGTATAACGTATAACGTATAACGTAAAACGTATAACGTATGACGTATTACATATTACATATAACGTATAACGTATAACGTATAACGTATAACGTATAACGTATAACGTATAACGTATCACGTATAAGGTATGACCTATAACGTATATCGTATAACGTATAACGTATAACCTATAACGTATAACGTATAACGTATAACGTATAACGTATAACGTATAACGTATAACGTATAACGTATAACGTATAACGTATAACGCGTAACGAAGAACGTATAACGAATAACGTAAAACGTATAACGTATAACGTATAACGTATAACGTATAACGTGTAACGTATAACGTATAACGTATAACGTATAAGGTATAACGTGTAACGTATAACGTAAAACGTATGACGTATTACATATAACGTATAACGTATGACGCATAACGTATAACGTATGACGTATAACGTATAACGTATAACTTATAACGTCTAACGTATAACGTATAACGTATAACGTATAACGTATAACGTATAACCTATAACGTATTACGTATAACGTATAACGTATAACGTATAACGTATAACGTATAACGTATAACGTATAACGTATAACGCATAACGTAAAACGTATAACGTATAACGTATAACGTATAACGTATAACGTATAACGTATAACGTATAACGTAAAACGTATAACGTATGACGTATTACATATTACGTATAACGTATAACGTATAACGTACAAAGTATAACGTATAACGTATAACGTATAACGTATAACGTATAACGTATAACGTATAACGTATAACGTATAACGTATAACGTATAACGTATAACGTATAACGTGTAACGTATAACGTGTAACGTCTAACGTATAATGTATGACGTATAACGTGTAACGTATAACGTATAACGTATAGCGTATAACGTATAACGTATAGCGTATAACGTATAACGTATAACGTATAACGTATAACGTATAACGTATAACGTATAACGTATAACGTATAACGTATAACGTATAACGTATAACGTATAACGTATAACGTATAACCTATATTGTGTAACGTCTTACGTATAACGAATGACGTGTAACGTATAAGGTACAACGTATAACGTATAACGTATAACGTATAACGTATAACGTATAACGTATAACGTATAACGTATAACGTATAACGTATAACTTATAACGTATAACGTATAACGTATAACGTATAACGTATAACTTATAACGTATATTCTATAACGTATAACGTATAACGTATAACGTATAACGTATAACGTATAACGTATAACGTATAACGTATAACGTATAACGTATAACGTATAACGTATAACGTATAACGTATAACGTATAACGTATAACGTATAACGTATAACGTATAACGTATAACGTATAACGTATAACGTATAACGTATAACGTATAACCTATATTGTGTAACATCTAACGTATAACGTATAACGTATAACGTATAACGTACAACGTATAACGTATAACGTATAACGTATAACGTATAACGTATAACGTATAACGTATAACGTATAACGTATAACGTATAACGTATAACGTATAACGTATAACGTATAACGTATAACGTACAACGTATAACGTATAACGTATAACGTATAACGTATAACGTATAACGAATAACGTATAACGTATAACGTATAACGTATAACGTATAACGTATAACGTATAACGTATAACTTATAACGTGTAACGTATAACGTATAACGTATAACGTATAACCTATAACGTATATTCTATAACGTATAACGTATAACGTATAACGTATAACCTATAACGTATATTCTATAACGTATAACGTATAACGTATAACGTATAACGTATAACGTATAACGTATAACGTATAACGTATAACGTATAACGTATAACGTATAACGTATAACGTATAACGTATAACGTATAACGTATAACATATTATATAACGTATAACGTAGAACGTATAACGTATAACGTATAACGTATGACGTATAACGTATAACGTAGAACGTATAACGTATAACGTATAACGTATGACGTATAACGTATAACGTATAACGTATAACGTATAACGTATAACGTATAACGTATAACGTATAACGTATAACGTATAGCGTATAACGTATAACGTATAACGTATAACGTATATCGTATAACGTATAACGTATAACGTATAACGTATATCGTATAACGTATAACGTATAACGTATAACGTATAACGTATAACGTATAACCTATATTGTGTAACGTCTAACGTATAACGAATGACGTATAACGTATAACGTATAACGTATAACGTATAACGTATAACGTATAACGTATAACGTATAACGTATAACGTATAACGTATAACGTATAACGTATAACGTATAACGTATAACGTATAACGTATAACTTATAACGTATAACGTATAACGTATAACGTATAACCTATAACGTATATTCTATAACGTATAACGTATAACGTATAACGTATAACGTATAACGTATAACGTATAACGTATAACGTATAACGTATAGCGTATAACGTATAACGTATAACGTATAACGTATAACGTATAACGTATAAAGTATAACGTATAACGTATAACGTATAACGTATAACGTATAACGTATAACGTATAACGTATAACGTATAACGTATAACGTATAACGTATAACGTATAACCTATATTGTGTAACGTCTAACGTATAACGAATGTCGTATAACGTATAACGTATAACGTATAACGTATAACGTATAACGTATAACGTATAACGTATAACGTATAACGTATAACGTATAACGTATAACGTATAACGTATAACTTATAACGTATAACGTATAACGTACAACGTATAACCTATAACGTATATTCTATAACGTATAATGTATAACGTATAACGTATAACGTATAACGTATAACGTATAACGTACAACGTATAACGTATAACGTATAACGTATAACGTATAACGTAAAACGTATAACGTACAACGTATGACGTATAACGTATAACGTATAACGTACAACGTATAACGTATAACGTATAACGTATAACGTATAACGTATAACGTATAACGTATAACGTATAACGTATAACGTATGACGTATGACGTATAACGTATAACGTATAACGTATAACGTATAACGTATAACGTATAACGTATAACGTATAACGTATAACATATAACGTATAACGTATAACGTATAACTTATAACGTATAACGTATAACGTACAACGTATAACATATAACGTATATTCTATAACGTATAACGTATAACGTATAACGTATAACGTATAACGTATAACGTATAACGTATAACGTATAACGTATAACGTATAACTTATAACGTATAACGTATAACGTATAACGTATAACCTATAACGTATATTCTATAACGTATAACGTATAACGTATAACGTATAACGTATAACGTATAACGTATAACGTATAACGTATAACGTATAACGTACAACGTATAACGTATAACGTATAACGTATAACGTATAACGTATAACGAATAACGTATAACGTATAACGTATAACGTATAACGTATAACGTATAACGCATAACGTATAACTTATAACGTGTAACGTATAACGTATAACGTATAACGTATAACCTATAACGTATATTCTATAACGTATAACGTATAACGTATAACGTATAACCTATAACGTATATTCTATAACGTATAACGTATAACGTATAACGTATAACGTATAACGTATAACGTATAACGTATAACGTATAACGTATAACGTATAACGTATAACGTATAACGTATAACGTATAACGTATAACGTATAACGTATAACGTATAACGTATAACGTATAACGTATAACGTATAACGTATAACGTATAACGTATAACATATTATATAACGTATAACGTAGAACGTATAACGTATAACGTATAACGTATGACGTATAACGTATAACGTAGAACGTATAACGTATAACGTATAACGTATGACGTATAACGTATAACGTATAACGTATAACGTATAACGTATAACGTATAACGTATAACGTATAACGTATAACGTATAGCGTATAACGTATAACGTATAACGTATAACGTATATCGTATAACGTATAACGTATAACGTATAACGTATAACGTATATCGTATAACGTATAACGTATAACGTATAACGTATAACGTATAACGTATAACCTATATTGTGTAACGTCTAACGTATAACGAATGACGTATAACGTATAACGTATAACGTATAACGTATAACGTATAACGTATAACGTATAACGTATAACGTATAACGTATAACGTATAACGTATAACGTATAACGTATAACGTATAACGTATAACGTATAACTTATAACGTATAACGTATAACGTATAACGTATAACCTATAACGTATATTCTATAACGTATAACGTATAACGTATAACGTATAACGTATAACGTATAACGTATAACGTATAACGTATAACGTATAACGTATAACGTATAACGTATAACGTATAACGTATAACGTATAACGTATAACGTATAACGTATAACGTATAACGTATAACGTATAACGTATAACGTATAACGTATAACGTATAACGTATAACGTATAACTTATAACGTATAACGTATAACGTACAACGTATAACCTATAACGTATATTCTATAACGTATAATGTATAACGTATAACGTATAACGTATAACGTATAACGTATAACGTACAACGTATAACGTATAACGTATAACGTATAACGTATAACGTAAAACGTATAACGTACAACGTATGACGTATAACGTATAACGTATAACGTACAACGTATAACGTATAACGTATAACGTATAACGTATAACGTATAACGTATAACGTATAACGTATAACGTATAACGTATAACGTATGACGTATAACGTATAACGTATAACGTATAACGTATAACGTATAACGTATAACGTATAACGTATAACGTATAACATATAACGTATAACGTATAACGTATAACTTATAACGTATAACGTATAACGTACAACGTATAACATATAACGTATATTCTATAACGTATAACGTATAACGTATAACGTATAACGTATAACGTATAACGTATAACGTATAACGTATAACGTATAACGTATAACTTATAACGTATAACGTATAACGTATAACGTATAACCTATAACGTATATTCTATAACGTATAACGTATAACGTATAACGTATAACGTATAACGTATAACGTATAACGTATAACGTATAACGTATAGCGTATAACGTATAACGTATAACGTATAACGTATAACGTATAACGTATAAAGTATAACGTATAACGTATAACGTATAACGTATAACGTATAACGTATAACGTATAACGTATAACGTATAACGTATAACGTATAACGTATAACGTATAACCTATATTGTGTAACGTCTAACGTATAACGAATGTCGTATAACGTATAACGTATAACGTATAACGTATAACGTATAACGTATAACGTATAACGTATAACGTATAACGTATAACGTATAACGTATAACGTATAACGTATAACGTATAACGTATAACGTATAACGTATAACGTATAACGTATAACGTATAACGTATAACGTATAACGTATAACGTATAACTTATAACGTATAACGTATAACGTACAACGTATAACCTATAACGTATATTCTATAACGTATAATGTATAACGTATAACGTATAACGTATAACGTATAACGTATATCGTACAACGTATAACGTATAACGTATAACGTATAACGTATAACGTAAAACGTATAACGTACAACGTATGACGTATAACGTATAACGTATAACGTACAACGTATAACGTATAACGTATAACGTATAACGTATAACGTATAACGTATAACGTATAACGTATAACGTATAACGTATGACGTATGACGTATAACGTATAACGTATAACGTATAACGTATAACGTATAACGTATAACGTATAACGTATAACGTATAACATATAACGTATAACGTATAACGTATAACTTATAACGTATAACGTATAACGTACAACGTATAACATATAACGTATATTCTATAACGTATAACGTATAACGTATAACGTATAACGTATAACGTATAACGTATAACGTATAACGTACAACGTATAACGTAGAACGTATAACGTATAACGTATAACCTATAACGTATAATGTATAACGTATAATGTATAACGTATAACGTATAACGTATAACGTAAAACGTATAACGTATAACGTATAACGTATAACGTATAACGTATAACGTATAACGTATAACGTATAACGTATAACGTATAACGTATAACCTATATTGTGTAACGTCTAACGTATAACGAATGTCGTATAACGTATAACGTATAACGTATAACGTATAACGTCTAACGTATAACGTATAACGTATAACGTATAACGTATAACGTATAACGTATAATGTATAACGCATAACGTATAACGTATAACGTATAACGCATAACGTACAACGTATAACGTAGAACGTATAACGTATAACGTATAACGTATAACGTATAACGTATAACGTATAACGTATAACGTATAACGTATAACTTATAACGTATAACGTATAACGTATAACGTACAACGTATAACCTATAACGTATATTCTATAACGTATAACGTATAACGTATAACGTATAACGTATAATGTATAACGTATAACGTATAACGTATAACGTACAACATATAACGTAGAACGTATAACGTATAACGTATAACGTATAACGTATAACGTGTAACGTATAACGTAGAACGTGTAACGTATAACGTATAACGTGTAACATATAACGTATAACGTATAACGTATGACGTATAACGTATAACGTATAACGTGTAACGAAGAACGTATAACGAATAACGTAAAACGTATAACGTATAACGTATAACGTATAACGTATAACGTGTAACGTATAACGTATAACGTATAACGTATAAGGTATAACGTGTAACGTATAACGTAAAACGTATGACGTATTACATATAACGTATAACGTATGACGCATAACGTATAACGTATGACGTATAACGTATAACGTATAACTTATAACGTCTAACGTATAACGTATAACGTATAACGTATAACGTATAACGTATAACCTATAACGTATTACGTATAACGTATAACGTATAACGTATAACGTATAACGTATAACGTATAACGTATAACGTATAACGTATAACGCATAACGTAAAACGTATAACGTATAACGTATAACGTATAACGTATAACGTATAACGTATAACGTATAACGTAAAACGTATAACGTATGACGTATTACATATTACGTATAACGTATAACGTATAACGTACAAAGTATAACGTATAACGTATAACGTATAACGTATAACGTATAACGTATAACGTATAACGTATAACGTATAACGTATAACGTATAACGTATAACGTATAACGTATAACGTATAACGTGTAACGTCTAACGTATAATGTATGACGTATAACGTATAACGTATAACGTATAACGTATAGCGTATAACGTATAACGTATAGCGTATAACGTATAACGTATAACGTATAACGTATAACGTATAACGTATAACGTATAACGTATAACGTATAACGTATAACGTAAAACGTATAACGTATGACGTATTACATATTACGTATAACGTATAACGTATAACGTATAACGTGTAACGTATAACGTATAACGTATAACGTATAAGGTATAACGTGTAACGTATAACGTAAAACGTATGACGTATTACATATAACGTATAACGTATGACGCATAACGTATAACGTATGACGTATTACATATTACGTATAACGTATAACGTATAACGTACAAAGTATAACGTATAACGTATAACGTAAAACGTATAACGTATAACGTATAACGTATAACGTATAACGTATAACGTATAACGAATAACGTATAACGTATAACGTATAACGTATAACGTATAACGTATAACGTATAACGTATAACGTATAACGTATAACGTATAACCTATATTGTGTAACATCTAACGTATAACGTATAACGTATAACGTATAACGTACAACGTATAACGTATAACGTATAACGTATAACGTATAACGTATAACGTATAACGTATAACGTATAACGTATAACGTATAACGTATAACGTATAACGTATAACGTACAACGTATAACGTATAACGTATAACGTATAACGTATAACGTATAACGAATAACGTATAACGTATAACGTATAACGTATAACGTATAACGTATAACGCATAACGTATAACTTATAACGTGTAACGTATAACGTATAACGTATAACGTATAACCTATAACGTATATTCTATAACGTATAACGTATAACGTATAACGTATAACCTATAACGTATATTCTATAACGTATAACGTATAACGTATAACGTATAACGTATAACGTATAACGTATAACGTATAACGTATAACGTATAACGTATAACGTATAACGTATAACGTATGACGTATGACGTATAGCGTATAACGTATAACGTATAACGTATAACGTACAACGTACAACGTATAACGTATAACGTATAACGTATAACGTATAACGTATAACGTATAACGTATAACGTATAACGTATAACGTATAACGTATAACGTATAACGTACAACGTATAACGTATAACGTATAACGTATAACGTATAACGTATAACGAATAACGTATAACGTATAACGTATAACGTATAACGTATAACGTATAACGTATAACGTATAACTTATAACGTGTAACGTATAACGTATAACGTATAACGTATAACCTATAACGTATATTCTATAACGTATAACGTATAACGTATAACGTATAACCTATAACGTATATTCTATAACGTATAACGTATAACGTATAACTTATAACGTATAACGTATAACGTATAACGTATAACGTATAACGTATAACGTATAACGTATAACGTATAACGTATAACGTATAACGTATAACGTATAACGTATAACGTATAACGTATAACATATTATATAACGTATAACGTAGAACGTATAACGTATAACGTATAACGTATGACGTATAACGTATAACGTAGAACGTATAACGTATAACGTATAACGTATGACGTATAACGTATAACGTATAACGTATAACGTATAACGTATAACGTATAACGTATAACGTATAACGTATAACGTATAGCGTATAACGTATAACGTATAACGTATAACGTATATCGTATAACGTATAACGTATAACGTATAACGTATATCGTATAACGTATAACGTATAACGTATAACGTATAACGTATAACGTATAACGTATAACCTATATTGTGTAACGTCTAACGTATAACGAATGACGTATAACGTATAACGTATAACGTATAACGTATAACGTATAACGTATAACGTATAACGTATAACGTATAACGTATAACGTATAACGTATAACGTATAACGTATAACGTATAACGTATAACTTATAACGTATAACGTATAACGTATAACGTATAACCTATAACGTATATTCTATAACGTATAACGTATAACGTATAACGTATAACGTATAACGTATAACGTATAACGTATAACGTATAACGTATAGCGTATAACGTATAACGTATAACGTATAACGTATAACGTATAACGTATAAAGTATAACGTATAACGTATAACGTATAACGTATAACGTATAACGTATAACGTATAACGTATAACGTATAACGTATAACGTATAACGTATAACGTATAACGTATAACCTATATTGTGTAACGTCTAACGTATAACGAATGTCGTATAACGTATAACGTATAACGTATAACGTATAACGTATAACGTATAACGTATAACGTATAACGTATAACGTATAACGTATAACGTATAACGTATAACGTATAACGTATAACGTATAACGTATAACGTATAACGTATAACGTATAACGTATAACGTATAACGTATAACGTATAACGTATAACGTATAACGTATAACGTATAACGTATAACGTATAACGTATAACGTATAACGTATAACGTATAACGTATAACGTATAACGTATAACGTATAACGTATAACGTATAACGTATAACCTATATTGTGTAACGTCTAACGTATAACGAATGTCGTATAACGTATAACGTATAACGTATAACGTATAACGTATAACGTATAACGTATAACGTATAACGTATAACGTATAACGTATAACGTACAACGTATAACGTATAACGTATAACGTATAACGTATAACGTATAACGTATAACGTATAACGTATAACGTATAACGTATGACGTATGACGTATAACGTATAACGTATAACGTATAACGTATAACGTATAACGTATAACGTATAACGTATAACGTATAACATATAACGTATAACGTATAACGTATAACTTATAACGTATAACGTATAACGAACAACGTATAACATATAACGTATATTCTATAACGTATAACGTATAACGTATAACGTATAACGTATAACGTATAACGTATAACGTACAACGTATAACGTAGAACGTATAACGTATAACGTATAACCTATAACGTATAATGTATAACGTATAATGTATAACGTATAACGTATAACGTATAACGTAAAACGTATAACGTATAACGTATAACGTATAACGTATAACGTATAACGTATAACGTATAACGTATAACGTATAACGTATAACGTATAACGTATAACCTATATTGTGTAACGTCTAACGTATAACGAATGTCGTATAACGTATAACGTATAACGTATAACGTATAACGTATAACGTATAACGTATAACGTATAACGTATAACGTATAACGTATAACGTATAACGTATAACGTATAACGTATAACGTATAACGTATAACGTATGACGTATGACGTATAACGTATAACGTATAACGTATAACGTATAACGTATAACGTGTAACGAAGAACGTATAATGAATAACGTAAAACGTATAACGTATAACGTATAACGTATAACGTATAACGTATAACGTATAACGTATAACGTATAACGTATAACGTATAACGTATAACGTATAACGTATAACGTATAACGTATAACGTATAACGTGTAACGTATAACGTAAAACGTATGACGTATTACATATTACGAATAACGTATAACGTATAACGTATAACGTATAACGTATAACGTATAACGTATAACGTATAACGTATAACGTATAACGTATAACGTATAAAGTATAACGTATAACGTATAACGTATAACGTATAACGTATAACGTATAACGTATAACGTATAACGTATAACGTATAACGTATAACGTATAACGTATAACGTATAACGTATAACGTATAACGTATAACGTATAACGTATAACGTATAACGTATTACGTATAACGTATAACGTATTACGTATAACGTATAACGTATAACGTATAACGTATAACGTATAACGTATAACGTATAACGTATAACGCATAACGTAAAACGTATAACGTATAACGTATAACGTATAACGTATAACGTATAACGTATAACGTATAACGTAAAACGTATAACGTATGACGTATTACATATTACGTATAACGTATAACGTATAACGTATAACGTATAACGTATAACGTATAACGTATAACGTATTATATAACGTATAACGTAGAACGTATAACGTATAACGTATAACGTATAACGTATAACGTATAACTTATAACGTATAACGTATAACGTATAACGTATAACGTATAACGTATGACGTATAACGTATAACGTATAACGTATAACGTATAACGTATAACGTATAACGTATAACGTATAACGTATAACGTATAGCGTATAACGTATAACGTATAACGTATAACGTATAACGTAAAACGTATAACGTATGACGTATTACATATTACGTATAACGTATAACGTATAACGTATAACGTATAACGTATAACGTATAACGTATAACGTATAACGTATAACGTATCACGTATAACGTATAACGTATAACGTATAACGTATAACGTATAACGTATAACGTATAACGTATAACTTATAACGTATAACGTATAACGTATAACGTACAACGTATAACCTATAACGTATATTCTATAACGTATAACGTATAACGTATAACGTATAACGTATAATGTATAACGTATAACGTATAACGTATAACGTACAACATATAACGTAGAACGTATAACGTATAACGTATAACGTATAACGTATAACGTACAACGTATAACGTACAACGTATAACGTATAACGTATAACGTAGAACGTATAACGTATAACGTATAACGTATAACGTATAACGTATAACGTATAACGTATAACGTATAACGTATAACGTATAACGTATGACGTATAACGTATAACGTATAACGTATAACGTATAACGTATAACGTATAACGTATAACGTATAACGTATAACGTATAACGTATAACGTATAACGTATAACGTATAACGTATAACGTATAACGTATAACGTATAACGTATAACGTATAACGTATAACGTATAACGTATAACGTATAACGTATAACGTATAACGTATAACGTGTAACGTATAACGTAGAACGTGTAACGTATAACGTATAACGTGTAACATATAACGTATAACGTATAACGTATGACGTATAACGTATAACGTATAACGTGTAACGAAGAACGTATAACGAATAACGTAAAACGTATAACGTATAACGTATAACGTATAACGTATAACGTGTAACGTATAACGTATAACGTATAACGTATAAGGTATAACGTGTAACGTATAACGTAAAACGTATGACGTATTACATATAACGTATAACGTATGACGCATAACGTATAACGTATGACGTATAACGTATAACGTATAACTTATAACGTCTAACGTATAACGTATAACGTATAACGTATAACGTATAACGTATAACCTATAACGTATTACGTATAACGTATAACGTATAACGTATAACGTATAACGTATAACGTATAACGTATAACGTATAACGCATAACGTAAAACGTATAACGTATAACGTATAACGTATAACGTATAACGTATAACGTATAACGTATAACGTAAAACGTATAACGTATGACGTATTACATATTACGTATAACGTATAACGTATAACGTACAAAGTACAACGTATAACGTATAACGTATAACGTATAACGTATAACGTATAACGTATAACGTATAACGTATAACGTATAACGTATAACGTATAACGTATAACGTATAACGTATAACGTATAACGTGTAACGTCTAACGTATAATGTATGACGTATAACGTATAACGTATAACGTATAACGTATAGCGTATAACGTATAACGTATAGCGTATAACGTATAACGTATAACGTATAACGTATAACGTATAACGTATAACGTATAACGTATAACGTATAACGTATAACGTATAACGTATAACGTATAACGTATAACGTATAACGTATAACGTATAACGTATAACGTATAACCTATATTGTGTAACGTCTTACGTATAACGAATGACGTGTAACGTATAAGGTACAACGTATAACGTATAACGTATAACGTATAACGTATAACGTATAACGTATAACGTATAACGTATAACGTATAACGTATAACTTATAACGTATAACGTATAACGTATAACGTATAACGTATAACTTATAACGTATATTCTATAACGTATAACGTATAACGTATAACGTATAACGTATAACGTATAACGTATAACGTATAACGTATAACGTCTAACCTATAACGTATAACGTATAACGTATAACGTATAACGTATAACGTATAACGTATAACGTATAACCTATATTGTGTAACGTCTTACGTATAACGAATGACGTGTAACGTATAAGGTACAACGTATAACGTATAACGTATAACGTATAACGTATAACGTATAACGTATAACGTATAACGTATAACGTATAACGTATAACTTATAACGTATAACGTATAACGTATAACGTATAACGTATAACGTATAACGTATAACGTATAACGTATAACGTATAACGTATAACGTATAACGTATAACGTATAACGTATAACGTATAACCTATATTGTGTAACGTCTTACGTATAACGAATGACGTGTAACGTATAAGGTACAACGTATAACGTATAACGTATAACGTATAACGTATAACGTATAACGTATAACGTATAACGTATAACGTATAACGTATAACTTATAACGTATAACGTATAACGTATAACGTATAACGTATAACTTATAACGTATATTCTATAACGTATAACGTATAACGTATAACGTATAACGTATAACGTATAACGTATAACGTATAACGTATAACGTATAACGTATAACGAATAACGTATTACGTATAACGTATAACGTATAACGTATAACGTATAACGTATAACGTATAACTTATAACGTGTAACGTATAACGTATAACGTATAACGTATAACCTATAACGTATATTCTATAACGTATAACGTATAACGTATAACGTATAACCTATAACGTATATTCTATAACGTATAACGTATAACGTATAACGTATAACGTATAACGTATAACGTATAACGTATAACGTATAACGTATAACGTATAACGTATAACGTATAACGTATAACGTATAACGTATAACGTATAACGTATAACGTATAACGTATAACGTATAACGTATAACGTATAACGTATAACATATTATATAACGTATAACGTAGAACGTATAACGTATAACGTATAACGTATGACGTATAACGTATAACGTATAACGTATAACGTATAACGTATAACGTATAACGTATAACGTATAACGTATAGCGTATAACGTATAACGTATAACGTATAACGTATATCGTATAACGTATAACGTATAACGTATAACGTATATCGTATAACGTATAACGTATAACGTATAACGTATAACGTATAACGTATAACGTATAACGTATAACGTATAACGTATAACGTATAACGTATAACGTATAACGTATAACGTATAACGTATAACGTATAACGTATAACGTATAACGTATAACATATTATATAACGTATAACGTAGAACGTATAACGTATAACGTATAACGTATAACGTATAACGTATAACGTATAACGTATAACGTATAACGTATAACGTATAACGTATAACGTATAACGTATAACGTATAACGTATAACGTATAACCTATATTGTGTAACGTCTTACGTATAACGAATGACGTGTAACGTATAAGGTACAACGTATAACGTATAACGTATAACGTATAACGTATAACGTATAACGTATAACGTATAACGTATAACGTATAACGTATAACTTATAACGTATAACGTATAACGTATAACGTATAACGTATAACTTATAACGTATATTCTATAACGTATAACGTATAACGTATAACGTATAACGTATAACGTATAACGTATAACGTATAACGTATAACGTCTAACCTATAACGTATAACGTATAACGTATAACGTATAACGTATAACGTATAACGTATAACGTATAACCTATATTGTGTAACATCTAACGTATAACGTATAACGTATAACGTATAACGTACAACGTATAACGTATAACGTATAACGTATAACGTATAACGTATAACGTATAACGTATAACGTATAACGTATAACGTATAACGTATAACGTATAACGTATAACGTACAACGTATAACGTATAACGTATAACGTATAACGTATAACGTATAACGAATAACGTATAACGTATAACGTATAACGTATAACGTATAACGTATAACGTATAACGTATAACTTATAACGTGTAACGTATAACGTATAACGTATAACGTATAACCTATAACGTATATTCTATAACGTATAACGTATAACGTATAACGTATAACCTATAACGTATATTCTATAACGTATAACGTATAACGTATAACGTATAACGTATAACGTATAACGTATAACGTATAACGTATAACGTATAACGTATAACGTATAACGTATAACGTATAACGTATAACGTATAACGTATAACGTATAACGTATAACGTATAACGTATAACATATTATATAACGTATAACGTAGAACGTATAACGTATAACGTATAACGTATGACGTATAACGTATAACGTATAACGTATAACGTATAACGTATAACGTATAACGTATAACGTATAACGTATAGCGTATAACGTATAACGTATAACGTATAACGTATATCGTATAACGTATAACGTATAACGTATAACGTATATCGTATAACGTATAACGTATAACGTATAACGTATAACGTATAACGTATAACCCATATTGTGTAACGTCTAACGTATAACGAATGACGTATAACGTATAACGTATAACGTATAACGTATAACGTATAACGTATAACGTATAACGTATAACGTATAACGTATAACGTATAACGTATAACGTATAACGTATAACGTATAACGTATAACGTATAACGTATAACTTATAACGTATAACGTATAACGTATAACGTATAACCTATAACGTATATTCTATAACGTATAACGTATAACGTATAACGTATAACGTATAACGTATAATGTATAACGTATAACGTATAACGTATAGCGTATAACGTATAACGTATAACGTATAACGTATAACGTATAACGTATAAAGTATAACGTATAACGTATAACGTATAACGTATAACGTATAACGTATAACGTATAACGTATAACGTATAACGTATAACGTATAACGTATAACGTATAACCTATATTGTGTAACGTCTAACGTATAACGAATGTCGTATAACGTATAACGTATAACGTATAACGTATAACGTATAACGTATAACGTATAACGTATAACGTATAACGTATAACGTATAACGTACAACGTATAACGTATAACGTATAACGTATAACGTATAACGTATAACGTATAACGTATAACGTATAACGTATAACGTATAACGTATAACGTATAACGTATAACGTATAACGTATGACGTATGACGTATAACGTATAACGTATAACGTATAACGTATAACGTATAACGTATAACGTATAACGTATAACATATAACGTATAACGTATAACGTATAACTTATAACGTATAACGTATAACGTACAACGTATAACATATAACGTATATTCTATAACGTATAACGTATAACGTATAACGTATAACGTATAACGTATAACGTATAACGTACAACGTATAACGTAGAACGTATAACGTATAACGTACAACCTATAACGTATAATGTATAACGTATAATGTATAACGTATAACGTATAACGTATAACGTAAAACGTATAACGTATAACGTATAACGTATAACGTATAACGTATAACGTATAACGTATAACGTATAACGTATAACGTATAACGTATGACGTATGACGTATAACGTATAACGTATAACGTATAACGTATAACGTATAACGTGTAACGAAGAACGTATAACGAATAACGTAAAACGTATAACGTATAACGTATAACGTATAACGTATAACGTATAACGTATAACGTGTAACGTATAACGTATAACGTATAACGTATAACGTATAACGTATAACGTGTAACGTATAACGTAAAACGTATGACGTATTACATATTACGAATAACGTATAACGTATAACGTATAACGTATAACGTATAACGTATAACGTATAACGTATAACGTATAACGTATAACGTATAAAGTATAACGTATAACGTATAACGTATAACGTATAACGTATAACGTATAACGTATAACGTATAACGTATAACGTATAACGTATAACGTATAACGTATAACGTATAACGTATAACGTATAACGTATAACGTATAACGTATAACGTAAAACGTATGACGTATTACATATTACGAATAACGTATAACGTATAACGTATAACGTATAACGTATAACGTATAACGTATAACGTATAACGTATAACGTATAACGTATAAAGTATAACGTATAACGTATAACGTATAACGTATAACGTATAACGTATAACGTATAACGTATAACGTATAACGTATAACGTATAACGTATAACGTATAACGTATAACGTATAACGTATAACGTATAACGTATAACGTATAACGTATTACGTATAACGTATAACGTATAACGTATAACGTATAACGTATAACGTATAACGTATAACGTATAACGTATTACGTATAACGTATTATATAACGTATAACGTAGAACGTATAACGTATAACGTATAACGTATAACGTATAACGTATAACTTATAACGTATAACGTATAACGTATAACGTATAACGTATAACGTATAACGTATAACGTATAACGTATAACGTATAACGTATAACGTATAACGTATAGCGTATAACGTATAACGTATAGCGTATAACGTATAACGTATAACGTATAACGTATAACGTATAACGTATAACGTATAACGTATAACGTATAACGTGTAACGTATAACGTATAACGTATAACCTATATTGTGTAACGTCTAACGTATAACGAATGACGTATAACGTATAAGGTACAACGTATAACGTATAACGTATAACGTATAACGTATAACGTATAACGTATAACGTATAACGTATAACGTATAACGTATAACTTATAACGTATAACGTATAACGTATAACGTATAACGTATAACCTATAACGTATATTCTATAACGTATAACGTATAACGTATAACGTATAACGTATAACGTATAACGTATAACGTATAACGTATAACGTATAACGTATAACGTATAACGTATAACGTATAACGTATAACGTATAACCTATATTGTGTAACATCTAACGTATAACGTATAACGTATAACGTATAACGTACAACGTATAACGTATAACGTATAACGTATAACGTATAACGTATAACGTATAACGTATAACGTATAACGTATAACGTATAACGTATAACGTATAACGTATAACGTATAACGTATAACGTATAACGTATAACGTATAACGTATAACGAATAACGTAAAACGTATAACGTATAACGTATAACGTATAACGTATAACGTATAACGTATAACGTATAACGTATAACGTATAACGTATAACGTATAACGTATAACGTATAACGTATAACGTATAACGTATTACGTATAACGTATAACCTATAACGTATTACGTATAACGTATAACGTATAACGTATAACGTATAACGTATAACGTATAACGTATAAAGTATAACGTATAACGTATAACGTATAAAGTATAACGTAAAACGTATGACGTATTACATATTACGTATAACGTATAACGAATAACGTAAAACGTATAACGTATAACGTATAACGTATAACGTATAACGTATAACGTATAACGTATAACGTATAACGTATAACGTATAACGTATAACGTATAACGTATAACGTATAACGTATAACGTATAACGTATTACGTATAACGTATAACGTATAACGTATAACGTGTAACGTATAACGTATAACGTATAACGTATAACGTATAACGTATAACGTATAACGTATAACGTATAACGTATAAAGTATAACGTAAAACGTATGACGTATTACATATTACGTATAACGTATAACGTATAACGTATAACGTATAACGTATAACGTATAACGTATCACGTATAAGGTATGACCTATAACGTATAACGTATAACGTATCACGTATAAGGTATGACCTATAACGTATATCGTATAACGTATAACCTATAACCTATAACGTATAACGTATAACGTATAACGTATAACGTATAACGTATAACGTATAACGTGTAACGTATAACGTATAACGTATAACATATAACGTATAAAGTATGACGTATAACGTATAACGTATAACGCATAGCGTATAACGTAAAACGTATGACGTATTACATATTACGTATAACGTATAACGTATAACGTATAACGTATAACGTATAACGTATAACGTATAACGTATAACGTATAACGTATAACGTATAACGTATAACGTATAACGTATAACGTATAACGTATAACGTAGAACGTATAACGTATAACGTATAACGTATAACGTATAACGTATAACGTATAACGTATAACGTATAACGTATAACGTATAACGTATAACGTATAACGTATAACGTATAACGTAACACGTATAACGTATAAAGTATAACGTAAAACGTATGACGTATTACATATTACGTATAACGTATAACGTATAACGTATAACGTATAACGTATAACGTATAACGTATAACGTATAACGTATAACGTATAACGTATAACGTATAACGTATAACGTATAAAGTATAACGTATAACGTATAACGTATAACGTATAACGTATAACGTATAACGTATAACGTACAACGTATAACGTATAACGTATAACGTGTAACGTCTAACGTATAATGTATGACGTATAACGTATAACGTATAACGTATAACGTATAGCGTATAACGTATAACGTATAGCGTATAACGTATAACGTATAACGTATAACGTATAACGTATAACGTATAACGTATAACGTATAACGTATAACGTATAACGTATAACGTATAACGTATAACGTATAACGTATAACGTATAACGTGTAACGTATAACGTATAACGTATAACATATAACGTATAAAGTATGACGTATAACGTATAACGTATAACGCATAGCGTATAACGTAAAACGTATGACGTATTACATATTACGTATAACGTATAACGTATAACGTATAACGTATAACGTATAACGTATAACGTATAACGTATAACGTATCACGTATAAGGTATGACCTATAACGTATATCGTATAACGTATAACGTATAACCTATAACGTATAACGTATAACGTATAAATTATAACGTATAACGTATAACGTATAACGTGTAACGTATAACGTATAACGTATAACATATAACGTATAAAGTATGACGTATAACGTATAACGTATAACGCATAGCGTATAACGTAAAACGTATGACGTATTACATATTACGTATAACGTATAACGTATAACGTATAACGTATAACGTATAACGTATAACGTATGACGTATAACGTATAACGTATAACGTATAACGTATAGCGTATAACGTATAACGTATAGCGTATAACGTATAACGTATAACGTATAACGTAAAACGTATAACGTATAACGTATAACGTATAACGTATAACGTATAACGTATAACGTATAACCTATATTGTGTAACGTCTAACGTATAACGAATGACGTATAACGTATAAGGTACAACGTATAACGTATAACGTATAACGTATAACGTATAACGTATAACGTATAACGTATAACGTATAACGTATAACGTATAACTTATAACGTATAACGTATAACGTATAACGTATAACGTATAACCTATAACGTATATTCTATAACGTATAACGTATAACGTATAACGTATAACGTATAACGTATAACGTATAACGTATAACGTATAACGTATAACGTATAACGTATAACGTATAACGTATAACGTATAACGTATAACGTATAACGTATAACCTATATTGTGTAACATCTAACGTATAACGTATAACGTATAGCGTATAACGTACAACGTATAACGTATAACGTATAACGTATAACGTATAACGTATAACGTATAACGTATAACGTATAACGTATAACGTATAACGTATAACGTATAACGTATAACGTATAACGTATAACGTATAACGTATAACGAATAACGTAAAACGTATAACGTATAACGTATAACGTATAACGTATAACGTATAACGTATAACGTATAACGTATAACGTATAACGTATAACGTATAACGTATAACGTATAACGTATAACGTATAACGTATAACGTATAACGTATTACGTATAACGTATAACCTATAACGTATTACGTATAACGTATAACGTATAACGTATAACGTATAACGTATAACGTATAAAGTATAACGTATAACGTATAACGTATAAAGTATGACGTATAACGTATAACGTATAACGCATAGCGTATAACGTAAAACGTATGACGTATTACATATTACGTATAACGTATAACGTATAACGTATAACGCATAACGTATAACGTATAACGTATAACGTATAACGTATAACGTATAACGTATAACGTATAACGTATAACGTATAACGTATAACGTATAACGTATAACGTATAACGTATAACGTATAACGTATAACGTATAACGTAGAACGTATAACGTATAACGTATAACGTATAACGTATAACGTATAACGTATAACGTATAACGTATAACGTATAACGTATAACGTATAACGTATAACGTATAACGTATAACGTATAACGTATAACGTATAACGTATAACGTATAACGTATAACGTATAAAGTATAACGTAAAACGTATGACGTATTACATATTACGTATAACGTATAACGTATAACGTATAACGTATAACGTATAACGTATAACGTATAACGTATAACGTATAACGTATAACGTATAACGTATAACGTATAACGTATAACGTATAACGTATAACGTATAACGTATAACGTATAACGTATAACGTATAACGTATAACGTATAACGTATAACGTGTAACGTCTAACGTATAATGTATGACGTATAACGTATAACGCATAACGTATAACGTATAGCGTATAACGTATAACGTATAGCGTATAACGTATAACGTATAACGTATAACGTATAACGTATAACGTATAACGTATAACGTATAACGTATAACGTATAACGTATAACGTATAACGTATAACGTATAACGTATAACGTATAACGTATAACGTATAACCTATATTGTGTAACGTCTAACGTATAACGAATGACGTATAACGTATAAGGTACAACGTATAACGTATAACGTATAACGTATAACGTATAACGTATAACGTATAACGTATAACGTATAACGTATAACGTATAACGTATAACTTATAACGTATAACGTATAACGTATAACGTATAACGTATAACCTATAACGTATATTCTATAACGTATAACGTATAACGTATAACGTATAACGTATAACGTATAACGTATAACGTATAACGTATAACGTATAACGTATAACGTATAACGTATAACGTATAACGTATAACGTATAACGTATAACGTATAACGTATAACGTATAACGTATAACGTATAACGTATAACGTATAACGTATAACGTATAACGTATAACGTATAACGTATAACGTATAACGTATAACGTATAACGTATAACGTATAACGTATAACGTATAACGTATAACGTATAACGTATAACGTATAACGTATAACGTATAACGTATAACCTATATTGTGTAACATCTAACGTATAACGTATAACGTATAACGTATAACGTATAACGTACAACGTATAACGTAGAACGTATAACGTATAACGTATAACGTATAACGTATAACGTATAACGTATAACGTATAACGTATAACGTATAACGTATAACGTATAACGTATAACGTATAACGTATAACGTATAACGTATAACGTATAACGTATAACGTATAACGTATAACGTATAACGTATAACGTATAACGTATAACGTATAACGTATAACGTATAACGTATAACTTATAACGTGTAACGTATAACGTATAACGTATAACGTATAACGTATAACCTATAACGTATATTCTATAACGTATAACGTATAACGTATAACGTATAACCTATAACGTATATTCTATAACGTATAACGTATAACGTATAACGTATAACGTATAACGTATAACGTATAACGTATAACGTATAACGTATAACGTATAACGTATAACGTATAACATATAACGTATAACGTATAACATATTATATAACGTATAACGTAGAACGTATAACGTATAACGTATAACGTATAACGTATGACGTATAACGTATAACGTATAACGTATAACGTATAACGTATAACGTATAACGTATAACGTATAGCGTATAACGTATAACGTATAACGTATAACGTATAACGTAAAACGTATAACGTATGACGTATTACATATTACGTATAACGTATAACGTATAACGTATAACGTATAACGTATAACGTATAACGTATAACGTATGACGTATAAGGTATGACCTATAACGTATATCGTATAACGTATAACGTATAACCTATAACGTATAACGTATAACGTATAACGTATAACGTATAACGTATAACGTATAACGTATAACGTATAACGTATAACGTATAACGTATAACGTATAACGTATAACGTGTAACGTATAACGTATAACGTATAACGTATAACGTATAACGTATAACGTATAACGTATAACGTATAACGTATAACGTATAACGTATAACGTATAACGTATAACGTATAACGTATAACGTATAACGTGTAACGTCTAACGTATAATGTATGACGTATAACGTATAACGCATAACGTATAACGTATAGCGTAT